>NW_026601842.1:5000-17500 GCF_029448725.1 Salvelinus fontinalis
TCATCAATAACACTGAGGAGTACAGTACACTCATCAATAACACTGAGGAGTACAGTACACTCATCAATAACACTGAGGAGTACAGTACACTCATCAATAACACTGAGGAGTACAGTACACTCATCAATAACACTGAGGAGTACAGTACACTCATCAATAACACTGAGGAGTACAGTACACTCATCAATAACACTGAGGAGTACAGTACACTCATCAATAACACTGAGGAGTACAGTACACTCATCAATAACACTGAGGAGTACAGTACACTCATCAATAACACTGAGGAGTACAGTACACTCATCAATAACACTGAGGAGTACAGTACACTCATCAATAACACTGAGGAGTACAGTACACTCATCAATAACACTGAGGAGTACAGTACACTCATCAATAACACTGAGGAGTACAGTACACTCATCAATAACACTGAGGAGTACAGTACACTCATCAATAACACTGAGGAGTACAGTACACTCATCAATAACACTGAGGAGTACAGTACACTCATCAATAACACTGAGGAGTACAGTACACTCATCAATAACACTGAGGAGTACAGTACACTCATCAATAACACTGAGGAGTACAGTACACTCATCAATAACACTGAGGAGTACAGTACACTCATCAATAACACTGAGGAGTACAGTACACTCATCAATAACACTGAGGAGTACAGTACACTCATCAATAACACTGAGGAGTACAGTACACTCATCAATAACACTGAGGAGTACAGTACACTCATCAATAACACTGAGAGTACACTCATCAATAACACTGAGGGTACAGTACACTCATCAATAACACTGAGGAGTACAGTACACTCATCAATAACACTGAGGAGTACAGTACACTCATCAATAACACTGAGGAGTACAGTACACTCATCAATAACACTGAGGAGTACAGTACACTCATCAATAACACTGAGGAGTACAGTACACTCATCAATAACACTGAGAGTACACTCATCAATAACACTGAGGAGTACAGTACACTCATCAATAACACTGAGGAGTACAGTACACTCATCAATAACACTGAGGAGTACAGTACACTCATCAATAACACTGAGGAGTACAGTACACTCATCAATAACACTGAGGAGTACAGTACACTCATCAATAACACTGAGGAGTACAGTACACTCATCAATAACACTGAGGAGTACAGTACACTCATCAATAACACTGAGGAGTACAGTACACTCATCAATAACACTGAGGAGTACAGTACACTCATCAATAACACTGAGGAGTACAGTACACTCATCAATAACACTGAGGAGTACAGTACACTCATCAATAACACTGAGGAGTACAGTACACTCATCAATAACACTGAGGAGTACAGTACACTCATCAATAACACTGAGGAGTACAGTACACTCATCAATAACACTGAGGAGTACAGTACACTCATCAATAACACTGAGGAGTACAGTACACTCATCAATAACACTGAGGAGTACAGTACACTCATCAATAACACTGAGGAGTACAGTACACTCATCAATAACACTGAGGAGTACAGTACACTCATCAATAACACTGAGGAGTACAGTACACTCATCAATAACACTGAGGAGTACAGTACACTCATCAATAACACTGAGGAGTACAGTACACTCATCAATAACACTGAGGAGTACAGTACACTCATCAATAACACTGAGGAGTACAGTACACTCATCAATAACACTGAGGAGTACAGTACACTCATCAATAACACTGGGAGTCAGTACACTCATCAATAACACTGAGGAGTACAGTACACTCATCAATAACACTGAGGAGTACAGTACACTCATCAATAACACTGAGGAGTACAGTACACTCATCAATAACACTGAGGAGTACAGTACACTCATCAATAACACTGAGGAGTACAGTACACTCATCAATAACACTGAGGAGTACAGTACACTCATCAATAACACTGAGGAGTACAGTACACTCATCAATAACACTGAGGAGTACAGTACACTCATCAATAACACTGAGGAGTACAGTACACTCATCAATAACACTGAGGAGTACAGTACACTCATCAATAACACTGAGGAGTACAGTACACTCATCAATAACACTGAGGAGTACAGTACACTCATCAATAACACTGAGGAGTACAGTACACTCATCAATAACACTGAGGAGTACAGTACACTCATCAATAACACTGAGGAGTACAGTACACTCATCAATAACACTGAGGAGTACAGTACACTCATCAATAACACTGAGGAGTACAGTACACTCATCAATAACACTGAGGAGTACAGTACACTCATCAATAACACTGAGGAGTACAGTACACTCATCAATAACACTGAGGAGTACAGTACACTCATCAATAACACTGAGGAGTACAGTACACTCATCAATAACACTGAGGAGTACAGTACACTCATCAATAACACTGAGGAGTACAGTACACTCATCAATAACACTGAGGAGTACAGTACACTCATCAATAACACTGAGGAGTACAGTACACTCATCAATAACACTGAGGAGTACAGTACACTCATCAATAACACTGAGGAGTACAGTACACTCATCAATAACACTGAGGAGTACAGTACACTCATCAATAACACTGAGGAGTACAGTACACTCATCAATAACACTGAGGAGTACAGTACACTCATCAATAACACTGAGGAGTACAGTACACTCATCAATAACACTGAGGAGTACAGTACACTCATCAATAACACTGAGGAGTACAGTACACTCATCAATAACACTGAGTACAGTACACTCATCAATAACACTGAGGAGTACAGTACACTCATCAATAACACTGAGGAGTACAGTACACTCATCAATAACACTGAGGAGTACAGTACACTCATCAATAACACTGAGGAGTACAGTACACTCATCAATAACACTGAGGAGTACAGTACACTCATCAATAACACTGAGGAGTACAGTACACTCATCAATAACACTGAGGAGTACAGTACACTCATCAATAACACTGAGGAGTACAGTACACTCATCAATAACACTGAGGAGTACAGTACACTCATCAATAACACTGAGGAGTACAGTACACTCATCAATAACACTGAGGAGTACAGTACACTCATCAATAACACTGAGGAGTACAGTACACTCATCAATAACACTGAGGAGTACAGTACACTCATCAATAACACTGAGGAGTACAGTACACTCATCAATAACACTGAGGAGTACAGTACACTCATCAATAACACTGAGGAGTACAGTACACTCATCAATAACACTGAGGAGTACAGTACACTCATCAATAACACTGAGGAGTACAGTACACTCATCAATAACACTGAGGAGTACAGTACACTCATCAATAACACTGAGGAGTACAGTACACTCATCAATAACACTGAGGAGTACAGTACACTCATCAATAACACTGAGGAGTACAGTACACTCATCAATAACACTGAGGAGTACAGTACACTCATCAATAACACTGAGGAGTACAGTACACTCATCAATAACACTGAGGAGTACAGTACACTCATCAATAACACTGAGGAGTACAGTACACTCATCAATAACACTGAGGAGTACAGTACACTCATCAATAACACTGAGGAGTACAGTACACTCATCAATAACACTGAGGAGTACAGTACACTCATCAATAACACTGAGGAGTACAGTACACTCATCAATAACACTGAGGAGTACAGTACACTCATCAATAACACTGAGGAGTACAGTACACTCATCAATAACACTGAGGAGTACAGTACACTCATCAATAACACTGAGGAGTACAGTACACTCATCAATAACACTGAGGAGTACAGTACACTCATCAATAACACTGAGGAGTACAGTACACTCATCAATAACACTGAGGAGTACAGTACACTCATCAATAACACTGAGGAGTACAGTACACTCATCAATAACACTGAGGAGTACAGTACACTCATCAATAACACTGAGTACAGTACACTCATCAATAACACTGAGGAGTACAGTACACTCATCAATAACACTGAGGAGTACAGTACACTCATCAATAACACTGAGGAGTACAGTACACTCATCAATAACACTGAGGAGTACAGTACACTCATCAATAACACTGAGGAGTACAGTACACTCATCAATAACACTGAGGAGTACAGTACACTCATCAATAACACTGAGGAGTACAGTACACTCATCAATAACACTGAGGAGTACAGTACACTCATCAATAACACTGAGGAGTACAGTACACTCATCAATAACACTGAGGAGTACAGTACACTCATCAATAACACTGAGTACACTCATCAATAACACTGAGGAGTACAGTACACTCATCAATAACACTGAGGAGTACAGTACACTCATCAATAACACTGAGGAGTACAGTACACTCATCAATAACACTGAGGAGTACAGTACACTCATCAATAACACTGAGGAGTACAGTACACTCATCAATAACACTGAGGAGTACAGTACACTCATCAATAACACTGAGGAGTACAGTACACTCATCAATAACACTGAGGAGTACAGTACACTCATCAATAACACTGAGGAGTACAGTACACTCATCAATAACACTGAGGAGTACAGTACACTCATCAATAACACTGAGGAGTACAGTACACTCATCAATAACACTGAGGAGTACAGTACACTCATCAATAACACTGAGGAGTACAGTACACTCATCAATAACACTGAGGAGTACAGTACACTCATCAATAACACTGAGGAGTACAGTACACTCATCAATAACACTGAGGAGTACAGTACACTCATCAATAACACTGAGGAGTACAGTACACTCATCAATAACACTGAGGAGTACAGTACACTCATCAATAACACTGAGGAGTACAGTACACTCATCAATAACACTGAGGAGTACAGTACACTCATCAATAACACTGAGGAGTACAGTACACTCATCAATAACACTGAGGAGTACAGTACACTCATCAATAACACTGAGGAGTACAGTACACTCATCAATAACACTGAGGAGTACAGTACACTCATCAATAACACTGAGGAGTACAGTACACTCATCAATAACACTGAGGAGTACAGTACACTCATCAATAACACTGAGGAGTACAGTACACTCATCAATAACACTGAGGAGTACAGTACACTCATCAATAACACTGAGGAGTACAGTACACTCATCAATAACACTGAGGAGTACAGTACACTCATCAATAACACTGAGGAGTACAGTACACTCATCAATAACACTGAGGAGTACAGTACACTCATCAATAACACTGAGGAGTACAGTACACTCATCAATAACACTGAGGAGTACAGTACACTCATCAATAACACTGAGGAGTACAGTACACTCATCAATAACACTGAGGAGTACAGTACACTCATCAATAACACTGAGGAGTACAGTACACTCATCAATAACACTGAGGAGTACAGTACACTCATCAATAACACTGAGGAGTACAGTACACTCATCAATAACACTGAGGAGTACAGTACACTCATCAATAACACTGAGGAGTACAGTACACTCATCAATAACACTGAGGAGTACAGTACACTCATCAATAACACTGAGGAGTACAGTACACTCATCAATAACACTGAGGAGTACAGTACACTCATCAATAACACTGAGGAGTACAGTACACTCATCAATAACACTGAGGAGTACAGTACACTCATCAATAACACTGAGGAGTACAGTACACTCATCAATAACACTGAGGAGTACAGTACACTCATCAATAACACTGAGGAGTACAGTACACTCATCAATAACACTGAGGAGTACAGTACACTCATCAATAACACTGAGGAGTACAGTACACTCATCAATAACACTGAGGAGTACAGTACACTCATCAATAACACTGAGGAGTACAGTACACTCATCAATAACACTGAGGAGTACAGTACACTCATCAATAACACTGAGGAGTACAGTACACTCATCAATAACACTGAGGAGTACAGTACACTCATCAATAACACTGAGGAGTACAGTACACTCATCAATAACACTGAGGAGTACAGTACACTCATCAATAACACTGAGGAGTACAGTACACTCATCAATAACACTGAGGAGTACAGTACACTCATCAATAACACTGAGGAGTACAGTACACTCATCAATAACACTGAGGAGTACAGTACACTCATCAATAACACTGAGGAGTACAGTACACTCATCAATAACACTGAGGAGTACAGTACACTCATCAATAACACTGAGGAGTACAGTACACTCATCAATAACACTGAGGAGTACAGTACACTCATCAATAACACTGAGGAGTACAGTACACTCATCAATAACACTGAGGAGTACAGTACACTCATCAATAACACTGAGGAGTACAGTACACTCATCAATAACACTGAGGAGTACAGTACACTCATCAATAACACTGAGGAGTACAGTACACTCATCAATAACACTGAGGAGTACAGTACACTCATCAATAACACTGAGTACACTCATCAATAACACTGAGGAGTACAGTACACTCATCAATAACACTGAGGAGTACAGTACACTCATCAATAACACTGAGGAGTACAGTACACTCATCAATAACACTGAGGAGTACAGTACACTCATCAATAACACTGAGGAGTACAGTACACTCATCAATAACACTGAGGAGTACAGTACACTCATCAATAACACTGAGGAGTACAGTACACTCATCAATAACACTGAGGAGTACAGTACACTCATCAATAACACTGAGGAGTACAGTACACTCATCAATAACACTGAGGAGTACAGTACACTCATCAATAACACTGAGTACACTCATCAATAACACTGAGGAGTACAGTACACTCATCAATAACACTGAGGAGTACAGTACACTCATCAATAACACTGAGGAGTACAGTACACTCATCAATAACACTGAGGAGTACAGTACACTCATCAATAACACTGAGGAGTACAGTACACTCATCAATAACACTGAGGAGTACAGTACACTCATCAATAACACTGAGGAGTACAGTACACTCATCAATAACACTGAGGAGTACAGTACACTCATCAATAACACTGAGGAGTACAGTACACTCATCAATAACACTGAGGAGTACAGTACACTCATCAATAACACTGAGGAGTACAGTACACTCATCAATAACACTGAGGAGTACAGTACACTCATCAATAACACTGAGGAGTACAGTACACTCATCAATAACACTGAGGAGTACAGTACACTCATCAATAACACTGAGGAGTACAGTACACTCATCAATAACACTGAGGAGTACAGTACACTCATCAATAACACTGAGGAGTACAGTACACTCATCAATAACACTGAGGAGTACAGTACACTCATCAATAACACTGAGGAGTACAGTACACTCATCAATAACACTGAGGAGTACAGTACACTCATCAATAACACTGAGTACACTCATCAATAACACTGAGGAGTACAGTACACTCATCAATAACACTGAGGAGTACAGTACACTCATCAATAACACTGAGGAGTACAGTACACTCATCAATAACACTGAGGAGTACAGTACACTCATCAATAACACTGAGGAGTACAGTACACTCATCAATAACACTGAGGAGTACAGTACACTCATCAATAACACTGAGGAGTACAGTACACTCATCAATAACACTGAGGAGTACAGTACACTCATCAATAACACTGAGGAGTACAGTACACTCATCAATAACACTGAGGAGTACAGTACACTCATCAATAACACTGAGGAGTACAGTACACTCATCAATAACACTGAGGAGTACAGTACACTCATCAATAACACTGAGGAGTACAGTACACTCATCAATAACACTGAGGAGTACAGTACACTCATCAATAACACTGAGGAGTACAGTACACTCATCAATAACACTGAGTACACTCATCAATAACACTGAGGAGTACAGTACACTCATCAATAACACTGAGGAGTACAGTACACTCATCAATAACACTGAGGAGTACAGTACACTCATCAATAACACTGAGGAGTACAGTACACTCATCAATAACACTGAGGAGTACAGTACACTCATCAATAACACTGAGGAGTACAGTACACTCATCAATAACACTGAGGAGTACAGTACACTCATCAATAACACTGAGGAGTACAGTACACTCATCAGTAACACTGAGGAGTACAGTACACTCATCAATAACACTGAGTACACTCATCAATAACACTGAGGAGTACAGTACACTCATCAATAACACTGAGGAGTACAGTACACTCATCAATAACACTGAGGAGTACAGTACACTCATCAATAACACTGATGAGTACAGTACACTCATCAATAACACTGAGGCGTACAGTACACTCATCAATAACACTGAGGAGTACAGTACACTCATCAATAACACTGAGGAGTACAGTACACTCATCAATAACACTGAGGAGTACAGTACACTCATCAGTAACACTGAGGAGTACAGTACACTCATCAATAACACTGAGTACACTCATCAATAACACTGAGGAGTACAGTACAGTCATCAATAACACTGAGGAGTACAGTACACTCATCAATAACACTGAGGAGTACAGTACACTCATCAATAACACTGAGGAGTACAGTACACTCATCAATAACACTGAGTACACTCATCAATAACACTGAGGAGTACAGTACACTCATCAATAACACTGAGGAGTACAGTACACTCATCAATAACACTGAGGAGTACAGTACACTCATCAATAACACTGAGGAGTACAGTACACTCATCAATAACACTGAGGAGTACAGTACACTCATCAATAACACGGAGGAGTACAGTACACTCATCAATAACACTGAGTACACTCATCAATAACACTGAGGAGTACAGTGCACTCATCAATAACACTGAGGAGTACAGTACACTCATCAATAACACTGAGGAGTACAGTACACTCATCAATAACACTGAGGAGTACAGCACACTCATCAATAACACTGAGGAGTACAGTACACTCATCAATAACACTGAGGAGTACAGTACACTCATCAATAACACTGAGGAGTACAGTACACTCATCAATAACACTGAGGAGTACAGTACACTCATCAATAACACTGAGGAGTACAGTACACTCATCAATAACACTGAGTACACTCATCAATAACACTGAGGAGTACAGTACACTCATCAATAACACTGAGGAGTACAGTACACCCATCAATAACACTGAGGAGTACAGTACACTCATCAATAACACTGAGGAGTACAGTACACTCATCAATAACACTGAGGAGTACAGTACACTCATCAATAACACTGAGTACACTCATCAATAACACTGAGGAGTACAGTACACTCATCAATAACACTGAGGAGTACAGTACACTCATCAATAACACTGAGTACACTCATCAATAACACTGAGGAGTACAGTACACTCATCAATAACACTGAGGAGTACAGTACACTCATCAATAACACTGAGGAGTACAGTACACTCATCAATAACACTGAGGAGTACAGTACACTCATCAGTAACACTGAGGAGTACAGTACACTCATCAATAACACTGAGGAGTACAGTACACTCATCAATAACACTGAGGAGTACAGTACACTCATCAATAACACTGAGTACACTCATCAATAACACTGAGGAGTACAGTACACTCATCAATAACACTGAGGAGTACAGTACACTCATCAATAACACTGAGGAGTACAGTACACTCATCAATAACACTGAGGAGTACAGTACACTCATCAATAACACTGAGGAGTACAGTACACTCATCAATAACACTGAGGAGTACAGTACACTCATCAATAACACTGAGGAGTACAGTACACTCATCAATAACACTGAGGAGTACAGTACACTCATCAATAACACTGAGGAGTACAGTACACTCATCAATAACACTGAGGAGTACAGTACACTCATCAATAACACTGAGGAGTACAGTACACTCATCAATAACACTGAGGAGTACAGTACACTCATCAATAACACTGAGGAGAACAGTACACACACACCTTCCCATTACAGAGACAGTCAGGATTTCATTACAATCGATCTCTCACTATATGGCTTTTAGGATACGGCGGATGGAGAAATAACACTATATTTTTTCTCTCTTTCTCTCTCGTTTTCTCTCTCTTCATCTCACTCCCTCTCTCTCTCTCTCTCCCTTTCTCTGTCTCTCCATCCCTCTATTTCTCTCCAGTCACTTTGCCTGTCTGTCCTCTAAGTACATGTTGTCTGGTATTCCTGCTGTAATGAGTACTCTGTTGGCCAACATCAATTCCTTCTACGCCCATCCTACGGCCATCACCAACGTCTCCGCATGTGACCGCTTCAATGCCTCCAACTTCGGGGTAAGACTCTTCGTTATTGTATTTGCTGCTTGGTAAACACTGCAGTGTGTGAGTCTTAAAAAGATGTGTGAGAGACACACCACAACATGACCACAGCATAATATCCAGGTCTATATTATTCACAGGGAGTCTCAGAGTAGCAGTGCCATGCTATGGAAAGGGGATCCTACTCCTACTTCTACTATGGGACGTGTTATGAATACGAGCCCAGTCTTAGCCAGATGAGAGAGCCCAGACGCAGTCAGAGGCCAGTCTTAATGGCCCTTGGGATCCTTGCCAACAAGCACTAGTAGTGCCACAGCAACTGAGATGAATGTCCATTTTGGCTCCGCCACTGGCTTTGTCGCCTGCCAGTCGCAGTCAGACGACTGTGATTTATGAGCAACTGGCTGCTGGCTAGCAATGTGTATTCAGTATAATAGGCTTAGGGACTCGCTAGTGTTACCAGAAACTACCTATGGAGGTGCCAAATTGGTTAGCACCAACCTGTTTCCCTTTTGACTAGAATTATGGTCGGTTGTGAGGTTGGCGTGAGCTTGCTGTTTCTTACTAACTATAGTGATAGTGGATTGCTAGATTGGTGACAACCTGTTTCCCTACTAACTGTAGGGAGAGTTTGTTGCCAGATTGGTATTCGTACATTTCCCTAGTGACTATAGTGATAGTGGTTTGCCAGGTTTAAAAGCGTCTGCTGTTCCCTACTGACTATAAAGTGACTGGGTTGCCAGAATGGTGAGAACCTTCCGTTCCCTACTGACTATAAAGTGACTGGGTTGCCAGATTGGTGAGAACCTTCCGTTCCCTACTGACTATAAAGTGACTGGGTTGCCAGATTGGTGAGAACCTTCAGTTCCCTACTGACTATAAAGTGACTGGGTTGCCAGATTGGTGAGAACCTTCCGTTCCCGACTGACTACAGTGTTAGCTTCTGACAAAAAGAATGAAAAACTAACGGCCAATTAGTGAAAGCTCAAACCAAGTTTATTCACCCACTGGGTCAAACAGTTGAAAAGACAAAGCCATGTTTACACCATCACAAGTATTTATTACCCTCCCACTAGGCGGAGTCAACTGTAGACAGCCAATACATCTCTGTTGCTAAGCAGGAACTTAAGTGGTGTGTTCTCACTTCATCTGATCTGACCTAGGCCCGAATTCCTCCCTCCTCCCTAATCCATGGCTTTTTCCCCACTCAGTAACTTTACCCCTAGTTCTTATCCACCTTCCATTGACCCCACCATATACAGAGGCTTTGGGAAGTATTCAGACCCCTTGACTTTTTCCACATTTTGTTACATTAGTCTTATTCTAAATTGATTAAATATATTTTTTTCTCAGCAATCTACACATAATGACAAAGTGAAAACAGGTTTTTAGAATTTTTTGCAAATGTATTACAAATAATAAACAGAAATACTTTATTTACAAGTATTCAGACCCTTTGCTTTGAGACTCAAAATTGACCTCAGCTGCATCCTGCTTCCATTGATCATCCTAGAGATTTTTCTACAACTTTATTGGAGTCCAACCTGTGGTAAATTCAGTTGATTGGACATGATTTGGAAAGGGACACACCTGTCTATAAAAGGTCCCACAGTTGACAGTGCATGTCAGAGCAAAAACCAAGAGATGAGGTTGAAGGAATTGTCCGTAGAGCTCCGAGACAGGATTGTGTCGAGGCACAGATCTGGGGAAGGGTACCAAAACATTTCTGCTGCATTGAAGGTCCCCAAGAACACAGTGGCCTCCATCACTCTTAAATGGAAGAAATTTGTAACCACCAAGAATCTTCCTAGAGCTGGCCGCCCGGCCAAACTGAGCAATCGGGGGAGAAGGGCCTTGGTCAGGGAGGTGACCAAGAACCCGATGGTCACTCTGACAGAACTCCAGAGTTCCTCTGTGGAGATAGGAGAACCTTCCAGAAGGACAACAATCTCTGCAGCACTCCACCAATCAGGCCTTTATGGTAGAATGGCCAGACTGAAGCCAATCCTCAGTAAAATACACATGGCATCCCGCTTGGAGTTTGCCAAATGGTACCTAAAGACTCTCTGGTCTCACGAAACCAAGATTGAACTCTTTGGCCTGAATGCTAGGTGTTTTCCAGGCTCCTAACCAACTGTGCTATTTTGTTCGTTTTTACACATGGTTTGTAACTCATTTTGTA
>NW_026601842.1:20000-32872 GCF_029448725.1 Salvelinus fontinalis
TTTAATGAAGCTGCCAGTTGAGAACTTGTGAGGCGTCTGTTTCTCAAACTAAACACTCTAATGTACTTGTCCTCTTGCTCAGTTGTGCACCGGGGCCTCCCACTCCTCTTTCTAATCTCGTTAGAGCCAGTTTGCACTGTTCTGTGAAGGGAGTAGTACACAGTGTTGTAAAGTGCCTCACAAAAGTATTCACCCCCTTGGCGTATTTTTTTGCATTACAACCTGTAATATAAATAGATTTTTATTTGGATTTCATGTAATGGACATACACAAAATACTTCAAATTGGCGGTGAAATGAAAAAAAAAACGTATTTCAATAAGTGGTGCCCCTAAATATGATCTGGTGCAACCAATTCCATTCAGAAGTCACATTGTCACTCCCTGACCTTAGAGATCCCTGTTTATTCTCTATATTTTGGTTAGGTCAGGGTGGTACTTGAGTTTTTGTATATCTATGTTTTCTTTACTTTGTTGGCCTAGTATGGTTCCCAATCAGAGGCAGCTGTCTATCATTGTCTCTGATTGGGGATCATACTTAGGCAGCCCTTTTTCCCACCTTCAGTTGTGGGATCTTGTCTTTGTTTGTTGCATGTGTTGCACTCCTAAGCTTTACGTTTGTTGAGTTGTTTATTGTTTTTTTGGTGGAGCATTTAAATAAAGAAAAAGTACGCCTACCACGCTGCTCCTTTGTTTCGGTCATTCTACCAACGACAGGCGTAACATACATACTTATTTAAATAAAGTCCACCTGTGTGCAACCTAAGTGTCACATGATCTGTCATATAACCTCAGTATATATACACCTGTTCTGAAAGGCCCCAGACTCTGCAACACCCCTCAACAAGGGGCACCACCAAGCAAGCGGCACCATGAAGACCAAGGAGCTCACCAAACAGGTCAGGACAAGGTTGTGGAGAGGTACAGATCAGGGTTGGGTTATAAAACAATATCCGAAACTTTAAACATCCCAAAGAGCACCGTTAAATGGAAAGGATATGGCACCACAACAAACCTGCCAAGAGAGGGTCGCCCACCAAAACTCACGGACCAGGCAAGGAGGGCATTAATCAGAGAGGCAACAAAGAGACCAAAGATAACCCTGAAGGAGCTGCAAAGCTCCACAGTGGAGATTGGAGTATCTGCCCATAGGACCACTTTAAGCCTGACACTCCACAGAACTGGGCTTTATGGAAGAGTGGTCAGAAAAAAGCCATTGCTTAAAGAAAAAATTAAGCAAACACATTTGGTGTTTGCCAAAAGGCATGTGGGAGACTCCCCAAACATATGGAAGAAGGTACTCTGGTCAGATGAGACTAAAATTGAGCTTTTTGGCCAGCTATGTCTGGCACAAACCCAACACCTCTCATCACCCCGAGAAATTCATCCCCACAGTGAAGCATGGTGGTGGTAGCATCATGATGTGGGGATGTTTTTCATCGGCAGTGACTGGGAAACTGGTCAGAATTGAAGGAATGATGGATTGCGCTAAATACAGGGAAATTCTTGAGGGAAACCTGTTTCAGTCTTCCAGAGATTTGAGACTGGGACGGAGGTTCACCTTCCAGCAGGACAATGACCATAAGCATACTGCTAAAGCAACACTCGAGTGGTTTAAGGAGAAACATTTAAATGTCTTGGAATGGCCTAGTCAAAGCCCAGACCTCAATCCATTTGAGAATCTGTGGTATGACTTAAAGATTGCTGTACATCAGTGGAACCCATCCAACTTGAAGGAGCTGGAGCAGTTTGCTTGAAGAATGGGCAAATCGCAGTGGCTAGATGTGCAAGCTTATAGATCTCAAGAGACTTGCAGCTGTATTTGCTGCAAAAGGTGTCTCTCCAAAGTATTGACTTTGGGGGGGGGTGAATTGTTATGCACGCTCAAGTTTTCTGTTTTTTTGTCTTATTTCTTGTTTGTTTCACAATAAAAAATATAGTTCTGTAAATCTTGTGTAAATCAAATGATACAACCCCCCCCCCCCAAAAAAAATATATTTTAATTACAGGTTGTAAGGCAACAAAATAGATAAAATGCCAAGGGGTTGTGAATACTTTCGCAAGGCACTGTACGAGATCTTCAGTTTCTTAGCAATTTCTCGCATGGAATAGCCTTCATTTCTCAGAACATTTATAGACTGACAAGTTTCAGAAGGAAGTACTTTGTTCCTGGCCATTTTGAGCCTGTAATCCAACCCACAAATTCTGATGCTTCAGATACGGTACTCAACTAGTCTAAAGAAGGCCAGTTTTATTGCTTCTTTAATCAGCACTACAGTTTTCAGCTTTGCTAGCATAATTGCAAAAGGTTTTTCTAATGATCAATTAGCCTTTTGAAATTATAAACTTGGATTAGCTTACACAACGTGCCAATGGACCACAGGAGTGATGGTTGCTGATAATGGGCCTCTGTACGACTATGTAGATATTCCATAAAAAATCTGCCGTTTCCAGCTACAATAGTCATTTACTACATTAACAATGTCTACACTGTATTTCTGATCAATTTGATGTTATTGTAATGGACAAAAAAATGGCTTTTCTTTCCAGTACAAGGAAATTTCTAAGTGACCCAAAACTTTTGAACGGTAGTGTATATCTTCATGACATCTGGATTTATTTATTCTTTATTTAACTAGGCAAGTCAGCTAAGAACAATTTTTTATTTTCAATGACAGCCTAAGAACAGTGGGTTAACTGCCTTGTTCAGGTGCAGAACGACAGATTTTAACCTTGTCAGTTCGGGGATTTTAACTTGTAACCTTTCGGTTACTAGTCCAACGCTCTAACCACGAGGCTACCTGCCGCCCTATTCAACATGTACAGTAAAACCATAGGAGAAACCAAACAAGTATAGATCTATCCCTGTAACAGTCACCACATATCCATATAGTCACTTCAGGTCTAAACACACATACTAAACAACACCCTGACAGTCTAGACCAGTCTAAAGGTCCTTCAACCTGACAGTCTAGACCAGTCTAAAGGTCCTTCAACCTGACAGTCTAGACCAGTCTAAAGGTCCTTCAACCTGACAACCTAGACCAGTCTAAAGGTCCTTCAACCTGACAGTCTAGACCAGTCTAAAGGTCCTTCACCCTGACAGTCTAGACCCATCTAAAGGTCCTTCAACCTGACAGTCTAGACCAGTCTAAAGGTCCTTCACCCTGACAGTCTAGACCAGTCTATAAAGGTCATTCACCCTGACAGTCTAGACCAGTCTATAAAGGTCCTTCACCCTGACAGTCTAGACCAGTCCATAGAACAGTAGATGTGTTATGTCTATGGGGGCTTGTACATAGACTAAGCCTACTCCTTGACTTACCCATGGAGCCTCTGCCCTTCTCTGCCCCCCCTCCCTCACTTCCTTCTCTCCCCAACTCTTCTTTCCTCTCTCCCTTCTCTCCCCTGTCTCCCCAACTCTTCCCTCCTCTCTCCCTCACTTCCTTCTCTCCCCAACTCTTCCCTCCTCTCTCCCTTCTCTCCCGTCTCCCCAACTCTTCCCTCCTCTCTCCCTCACTCCCTTCTCTCCCCAACTCTTCCCTCCTCTCTCCCTTCTCTCCCGTCTCCCCAACTCTTCCCTCCTCTCTCCCTTCTCTCCCGTCTCCCCAACTCTTCCCTCCTCTCTCCCTCACTCCCTTCTCTCCCCAACTCTTCCCTCCTCTCTCCCTTCTCTCCCGTCTCCCCAACTCTTCCCTCCTCTCTCCCTCACTCCCTTCTCTCCCCAACTCTTCCCTCCTCTCTCCCTTCTCTCCCGTCTCCCCAACTCTTCCGTCCTCTCTCCCTCACTCCCTTCTCTCCCCAACTCTTCCCTCCTCTCTCCCTTCTCTCCCGTCTCCCCAACTCTTCCCTCCTCTCTCCCGTCTCCCCAACTCTTCCGTCCTCTCTCCCTCACTCCCTTCTCTCCCCAACTCTTCCCTCCTCTCTCCCTTCTCTCCCGTCTCCCCAACTCTTCCCTCCTCTCTCCCTCACTCCCTTCTCTCCCCAACTCTTCCCTCCTCTCTCCCTTCTCTCCCGTCTCCCCAACTCTTCCCTCCTCTCTCCCTTCTCTCCCGTCTCCCCAACTCTTCCCTCCTCTCTCCCTTCTCTCCCCAACTCTTCTCTCCTCTCTCCCTTCTCTCCCGTCTCCCCAACTCTTCCCTCCTCTCTCCCTCACTCCCTCACTCCCCTATCTCCCGTCTCCCCAACTCTTCCCTCCTCTCTCCCTCACTACCTCACTCCCCTATCTCCCGTCTCCCCAACTCTTCCCTCCTCTCTCCCTCAATCCCCTCTTTCCCTTCTCTCCCCTCTCTCCCAACTCTTCCTCCTTCTCCCCTGTCTCCCCCCATCAGAATAACTTCCCAGCCAGTAGTAAGCCTCGTCTGCAGGACCTGACGTCTACTGTGGATCTGCTGACTAGCATCACCTTCTTCAGAATGAAGGTAATGAAATAAGTCTTAGTGTCACACACACACACACTCGCACGCACGCACGCACGCACGCACACACACACACACACACACGGTTGATCGTTCCTGTGCTGTCAGGCTGGTAGTGCTGGTAGTGCTGGTAGTGCTGTCAGGCTGGTAGTGCTGGTAGTGTTGGTAGTGCTGGTAGTGCTGTCAGGCTGGTAGTGCTGGTAGTGCTGGTAGTGCTGTCAGGCTGGTAGTGCTGGTAGTGTTGGTAGTGCTGGTAGTGCTGGTAGTGCTGGTAGTGCTGTCAGGATGGTAGTGCTGGTAGTGCTGGTAGTGCTGGTAGTGCTGTCAGGCTGGTAGTGCTGTCAGGCTGGTAGTGCTGGTAGTGCTGTCAGGCTGGTAGTGCTGGTAGTGTTGGTAGTGCTGGTAGTGCTGTCAGGCTGGTAGTGCTGGTAGTGTTGGTAGTGTTGGTAGTGCTGTCAGGCTGGTAGTGCTGGTAGTGTTGGTAGTGCTGGTAGTGCTGGTAGTGCTGTCAGGCTGGTAGTGCTGGTAGTGCTGGTAGTGCTGGTAGTGCTGTCAGGCTGGTAGTGCTGTCAGGCTGGTAGTGCTGGTAGTGCTGGTAGTGCTGGTAGTGCTGGTAGTGCTGTCAGGCTGGTAGTGCTGGTAGTGCTGGTAGTGCTGTCAGGCTGGTAGTGCTGGTAGTGCTGGTAGTGCTGGTAGTGCTGGTAGTGCTGGTAGTGCTGGTAGTGCTGGTAGTGCTGTCAGGCTGGTAGTGCTGGTAGTGCTGGTAGTGCTGTCAGGCTGGTAGTGCTGGTAGTGCTGGTAGTGCTGGTAGTGCTGTCAGGCTGGTAGTGCTGGTAGTGCTGGTAGTGCTGGTAGTGCTGTCAGGCTGGTAGTGCTGGTAGTGCTGGTAGTGCTGGTAGTGCTGGGAGTCACGTGATGACATGCTGTGTGGTCCTCCCACTACAACTCGGGATACCATGCAGTTTATTAGGCTACAGATAATGAAATAATGTATTAACTTTACAGGGTGTTGGAAGCGCATGGTGATATTGACGCTCCTTTCCAATAAATATCTATGGTCTGATTCTGGTGACATGATGATCGATGCTTGACTGCCGTTTGACAAATAAAAACATTCTCGCTTTTATCCGTAAAAATCTTATCATGTTGACCAGTGGTTCCTAAACTGTGGGGCGTGAGGGATCTGCCTTTTAAAAAAAAAATGTTTTTAAGGAACTCTATCCAGCTTTCAACTTACTCTTGGCATTTGTAATAGTAGAATGCATGAGGTGCAATTTCTAAATTGGGTAGCGCATCATCAGTTCCTAATGTCAGTCATTGCAGACCTTAGAGAGCTATACGCGCATGTTCCCCCAATGCTGGAAGGTGGGGGGGGTTTAAGTGGAAAGGTTAGTGTTGTCAATTACCACGTTTTTCTGCGCTAGTATTTGAATATTGGCTTCCCTGCTACATCGCAAAGTTCGCGCTTGATCTGATTGATCTCTACAGAAAAACGGTGCGATGTGCGCATTGAGCTCACAGAAAAAAAATGAATGAAATGGAATTCCAATAATTGAATTGACCTCAGCACTGCAGGCTGGACAATAACAGTTTACACCAAGATGACTTGCTATATTGATCCAGCGGGATGGGAGCTTGTGGTGTTTGTGTTTGTGTGTCTGTGTGTGCGTGTAGTTTATAGTTCGTTCATTGGTATGAATGTTCACATACAGTAGCCTAAGTCAAATCAAATTTCAAATCAAATGTATTTATATAGCCCTTCTTACATCAGCTGATATATCAAAGTGCTGTACAGAAACCAAGCCTAAAACCCCAAACAGTAAGGAATGTAGGTGTAGAAGCACGGTGGCTAGGAAAAACTCCCTAGAAAGGCCAAAATCTAGGAAGAAACCTAGAGAGGAACCAGGCTATGAGGGGTGGCCAGTCCTCTTCTGGCTGTGCCGGGTGGAGATTATAACAGAACATGGCCAAGATGTTCAAATGTTCATAAATAACCAGCATGGTCAAATAATAATTATCACAGTAGTTGTCGATGGTGCAACAAGTCAGCACCTCAGGAGTAAATGTCAGTTGGCTTTTCATAGCCAATCATTAAGAGTATCTCTACCGCTCCTGCTGTCTTAGAGAGTTGAAAACAGCAGGTCTGGGACAGGTAGCGCGTCCGGTGAACAGGCCAGGGTTCCATAGCCGCAGGCAGAACAGTTGAAACTGTTATGTGTTTTACTGTGTTCAGGTGTTTAAATGCACTTTACATTTGTTTGATGTCTGTCTGTCTGTCTGTCTGTCTGTCTGTCTGTCTGTCTGTCTGTCTGTCTGTCTCTTTGACTGACTGTCTCTCTGTCTCCCCTGTGCGTCTGTCTCTCTGTCATCTGCCTCTTGGTTTGACTGTTTCTCTGTCTCCCTTGTGGGTCTGTTTCTCTGTCTGACTGTCTATCTGTTTCTCTGTCTCCCTTGTGGGTCTGTCTGTCTTTCTGACGGTCTCTCGGTCTGACTGACTGTCTGTCTGTCTGTCTGTCTGTCTGTCTTACTGTCTCCCCTGTGGGTCTGTCTCAAGGTATGACTGTCTGTCTCTCCTCTGGGTCTGTGTGTCTCTGTCTCTGTCTGTCTCTCTGTCTCTGCCTGTCTCTCTGTCTGCCTGTCTCTCTGTCTTTGACTGTCTGTCTGCGTCTGACTGTCTTTCTGTCTGACTGTCTTTCTGTGAGTGTCTGTCTGTCTGACTGTCACTCTGTTTGACTGTCACTCTGTTTGACTGTCTCTCTGTCTGACTTTCTTTCTGTCTGACTGTCACTCTGTCTGACTGTCTCTCTGTCTGACTGTCACTCTGTCTGACTGTCTCTCTGTCTGACTTTCTTTCTGTCTCCCTCGTGTGGCCAGGTGTTGGAACTTCAGAACCCCCCCAAGGCAGCCCATGTGGTGAGAGACTGTGTGAAGGCCTGTGGTAACTCCACCTACGAGTACATCTTTAACAACTGTATAGACCTCTACATGAGACAGTTCCAGCCCGCCCTAGAACCTGTGAGTACAATCAGGAAGAATACTAAGCTTATAAATAATAACTATTTCTGAGTGCAGGCCTGTAACACTAGCTAACCTTATTAGATACCGCTAACACTAGCTAACCTTATTAGATACCGCTAACACTAGCTAACCTTATTAGATACCGCTAACACTAGCTAACCTTATTAGATACCGCTAACACTAGCTAACCTTATTAGATACCGCTAACACTAGCTAACCTTATTAGATACCGCTAACACTAGATAACCTTATTAGATACCGCTAACACTAGATAACCTTATTAGATACCGCTAACACTAGATAATCTTATTAGATACCGCTAACACTAGCTAACCTTATTAGATACCGCTAACACTAGCTAACCTTATTAGATACCGCTATCACTAGCTAACCTTATTAGATACCGCTAACACTAGATAACCTTATTAGATACCGCTAACACTAGCTAACCTTGTTAGATACCGCTAACACTAGCTAACCTCTTGTCATATAATTGCTACATTTATTATCAATATAGCATTTAAAATATTTTTTTCAGATTGAGTTTTACTGATAATTTTTTGCGATGCGAATATTGGGTCACGACTGAGACAATCTGGTTCCATTTGGGTCCTGAGGCAAAGCCAGTTGAGAACCACTGGTCTAAAAAATGTAATAAAAACATTAGTAATATAATGGCTAATTCCCTTCTCTTTCCCACAGCCCAAGCCAGAGAACAAAAAGGAGATGAAGAAGAATGAAAAGGAGAAGAAACAGGGAGAGGAGGAGGCTGAGGAAGAAGATGAGGAGGAGGAAGAAGAGGAGGAAGTGAAGAAGGAGCCAGAAGAGACAGGGCCTACTATCCACAACCTGGACTTCTGGCCGAAACTCATCACCCTCATCGTCTCCATCATAGAAGAAGACAATAACTCCTACACACCCATCATTAATCAGTCAGTACACACACACACACACACACACACACACACACACACACACACACACACACACACACACACACACACACACACACACACACACACACACACACACACACACACACACACACACACACACACACACACACACACACACATATACAGTGGCAAGAAAAAGTATGTGAATCCTTTGGAATTTCATGGATTTCTGCATAAATTGGTCATAAAATGTCATCTGATCTTCATCTAAGTCACAACAATAGACAAACACAATCTGCTTAAACTAATAACACACAATTATACGTTTTCATTTCTTTATTGAACACACCGTGTAAACATTCACATTACAGGGTGCAAAAAGTATATGAAGCCTTGGATTTAATAACTGGTTGATCATCCTTTGGCAGCAATAACCTCAACCAAATGTTTTCTGTAGTTGCGGATCAGACCTGCACAACGGTCGGGAGGAATTTTGGACCATTCCTCTTTACAAAACTGTTTCAGTGCCACAATATTCTTGGAATGTCTGGTGTGACCTGCTCTCTTGAGGTCATGCCACAGCATCTTAATGGGGTTGCGGTCAGGACTTTGAGGCGTATTTTCTTCTGTTGAAAACATTTTGTTGTTGATTTACTTCTGTGTTTTGGGTTGTTGTCCTGTTGCATCACCCAACTTCTGTTGAGCTTCAATTGGCCGACAGATAGCCTTACATTCTCCTGCAAAATGTCTTGATAAACTTGGGAATTCATTTTTCTGTCGATGATAGCAAGCTGTCCAGGCCCTAAGGCAGCCCCAACCATGACGCTCCCTCCATCATACGTTACAGTTGAGGATGATGTTTTGATGCTGGTGTGCTGTGCCTTCTTTTTCCACACATAGTGTTGTGTGTTCCTTCCAAACAACTCAACTGTAGTTTCATCTGTCAACAGAATATTTTGCCAGTAGCGCTTCTTCCGTAGTGTCCTCCCATGAACACCATTCTTGTTTCAGTGTTTAATGTATTGTAGACTCGTCAACAGAGATGTTCCAGAGATTTCTGTAAATCTTTAGCTGACACTGTAGGATTCTTCTTAACCTCATTGAGCATTCTGCACTGTGCTCTTGCAGTCATCTTTGCAGGACGGCCACTCCTAGGGAAGTAGCAACAGTGCTGAACTTTCTCCATTTATAGACAATTCGTCTTACCGTGGACTGATGAACATCAATGCTTTTGGAGATACTTTGGTAACCCTTTCCAGCTTTATGCAAGTCAACAATTCTTAGTCTTTGATCTTCTGAGATCAGCAAACAAACATTTTTTGAGTGTTTTTTATAGGGCAAGGCAGCTCTAACCAATCTCCAATCTCATTTTATTGATTGGACTCCAGGTTAGCTGACTCCTGACTCTAATTACGTTTTGGAGAAGTCATTAGCCTAGTGGTTCACATACTTTTTCCAACCTACACTGTGAATGTTTAAATGATGCATACAATATAGACAAGAAAAATACAATAATTTGTGTGTTATTCGTTTAAGGGGACGGTTTGTCTATTTGTCTATTGTTGTGACTTAGATGAAGATCAGATCAAATTTCATGACCAATTTATGCAGAAATGCAGGTAATTCCAAAGGGTTAACATACTTTTTCTTGCCACTGTATATATAAATCCTGTCGGTTAATTCAGCATGTCTAACTGGTCTGTGACCCTAACCCCTGACCTCTGACCTCTGTGTTCCCAGGTTTCCTCAGGAGCTCAACGTGGGGAAGGTCAGTGGTGAGGTCATGTGGACACTGTTCGCTCAGGACATGAAGTATGCCCTAGAAGGTAAGACAACTTTGTGAGTGTGTGTGCATATGTACTGACTGGTTGATGGTGGCCGTGTGTGTGTGTGTATGTCTGTGTGACAGTAGTCGCTTATCTATAGCCCCTTTACACACTAGTACCACTATGTAGCATGGTAGTACTGTTGTTTATCATACATGTCCCATGCTAACATTTGCTGACATGTTAGATGTGATTGATGTTGATGTTGACTCCAGAGGGACTGACATGGTAGATGTGGTTGATGCTGACTCCAGATGTGGTTGATGCTGACTCCAGATGTGGTTGATGCTGACTCCAGATGTGGTTGATGCTGACTCCAGATGTGGTTGATGCTGACTCCAGATGTGGTTGATGCTGACTCCAGATGTGGTTGATGCTGACTCCAGATGTGGTTGATGTTGACTCCAGAGGGACTGACATGTTAGATGTGGTTGATGCTGACTCCAGAGGGCTTCTGTTGTTTAGGAGTCTCATTATCGTCTCCCTTTTGTTTCTTGTTTCTTTCCCCACATCATCTCTCTCTTCCCATTATTATCTTTCACTCATTGTTTCCTGCCAGCCATCCTTAGTCATGTTTCCTGCCTGCCATTCTGTCCTTAGTCATGTGCCCTGCCTGCCATTCTGTGTTTAGGCATTTTTACTGCTGCCACTCTGTCTTTAGGCATTTTTACTGCTGCCATTCTGTCTTTAGTCATGTTTCCTGCTGCCAATCTGTCTTTAGTCATGTTTCCTGCTGCCATTCTGTCTTTTGTCATGTTTCCTGCTGCCATTCTGTCTTTATCATGTTTCCTGCTGCCATTCTGTCTTTAGTCATGTTTCCTGCTGCCATTCTGTCTTTAGTCTTGTTTCCTGCTGCCATTCTGTCTTTAGTCATGTTTCCTGCTGCCATTCTGTCCTTAGTCTTGTTTCCTGCTGCCATTTGGTCTTTTCTCTCTTTTGCTCTCTCCTTTCTCTCCCCTCTCTTTCTGACTCTTTTTCTTTCTTTCTCTCCGTCTTGTACTCTCCTTCTCTTCTCTCTCATGTTTTGTTTGTCTCTTATTTGTGTCGCCATCTCAGCTCCCGAAACAATCTGGTCCGTAGACTAGACATTATGCTGGTAAGGGGTGTGTGTGTGTGTGTGTGTGTGTGTGTGTGTGTGTGTGTGTGTGTGTGTGTGTGTGTGTGTGTGTGTGTGTGTGTGTGTGTGTGTGTGTGTGTGTGTGTGTGTGTGTCTTTGGGTTGATCACTTTTGCTGTGCTCTTATTGTCGACCACTAAGCCATTTCCCAGTGAATGCCTGTAATGATTTGAGCTGTGTTATCCATGGGGGGTGACCAAGTCTAGACTAGCGTTTGCTGGCCGAGAGTACTTAGCACCTCCGAACGTCGAGTGGGCACCAATGTTACATGGCATGAAAAATGTAAGCAGCCAGATGTCAACAGCGGGTGGTCCCTAAAACAGGCAGACAAAAGCTAGACCCACATTCAGTGGCCTTTAGAGGGAGATTAGTAACAGGGAGCAACTCTTTGAGCTCAGTACCACTAAACAAGGAAAGAAAAATAATATGTTTTACAGCAAAGTCTACCTTGTCTACACACTGACTACAGACTGAATATACACTGACTACACACATAACAGACACACATAACAGAACCACACTGACTACAGACTGACTACAGACTGAATATACACTGACTACACACATAACAGACACAAATAACAGAACCACACTGACTACAGCACATAACAGAAACACACTGACTACACACTGACTACAGACTGAATATACACTGACTACACACTGACTACAGACTGAATATAAACTGACTACACACTGACTACAGAAATTCACTGACTACAGCACATAACAGAACCACACTGACTAGTCCAAGAGGCTTCTAAACAGCTTCTACCGCCAATCCATAAGACTCCTGAACATCTAGTCAAATGGCTACCCAGACTATTTGCAGTGCCCCTCCACCCCCTCTTTACACCACTACTACTCTCTGTTGTCATCTATGCATAGTCACTTTAATAACTCTACCTACATGTACATACTACCTCAACTAACCGGTGCCCCCGCACATTGACTCTGTATCGGTACCCGGCTGTATATAGTCTCGCTATTGTTATTTCACTGCTGCTCTTTAATTACTTGTTACTTTTATCTCTTATTCTTATCTGTATTTTTTGAAACTGTATTGTTGGTTAAGGGCTCGTAAGTAAGCATTTCACTGTAAGGTCTACTGTTGTATTCGCCGCATGTGACTAATAAAATGTGATTTGACTACAGCACATAACAGAAACACACTGACTCCAACACAGCCTTGTCTTTCCCTGCCGTCTTCGCTAAGCAGATGGGATCAATAAATTTATTGGCTAATACATTATTAGAGTTTGGGACAGAGCAGTCCATCCCCTCAGGGACAGTTGTGTGTTCCCCAGGCATGACCAGGGAGTGTAGGATAGACAGAGGCTAACTGTGTGTGTGTGTGTGTGTGTGTGTGTGTGTGTGTGTGTGTGTGTGCGTGTGTGTGTGCGTGTGCGTGTACGTGTGTGTGTGTTTCTGTCCTCAGAGCATGAGAAGCACCGTCTGTGTAAGAGTGCTGACTACATGAATCTTCACTTCAAGGTCAAGTGGCTTTACACCGAGTATGTAACCGACCTGCCTTCCTTCCAAGACACTGTACCAGAGTACTCTGCGTGAGTGACCACACACACACATCTCTCACTATTGC
>NW_026601843.1:0-32843 GCF_029448725.1 Salvelinus fontinalis
CCATCCTCTGCTAAGTAATTTTAAGTGTGGACAATTCTGCGAAGGAAAAACACAAATTAAAAATGCTACATTAAAAGCCTTTATGCAATAGAAATGATACCTACGTAGTTATGATTCAACAAAATAAAAGCAGAACTTTGTTTTCAAAGAATGTGTTAAAATTGTGTTTGTGAGCAATACTATAACTTATATAATATATCAATTATAAAGAATGAATGGGTCAGTTAGACCACATTAATATTGCGTCATCCTGAAGGGTAAGTGCACATTTGATGTGTTCACTACCACTTACTCATGGACAGCGGATGAAATAACAGGTCATTTTATCTGAGTGCTTCTAGAAGTTCCACTACACATTGAGAGCCTGTGTCTGTTAGCAAGAAGACTCCCGATTAACTGAGGCTCATTTTCGTACCTGTCGTCAGTAAAAGGTTAGCCTAATTTCAACAAAAATGCTAACTAAAAGTATGTGTGAGTTTGTCAGGGGACCAGCAGGTGGAAGCATTGTCTTTCTAGAAGTTTGAAAAAGAACGTGTGCGTGATTATTCCATCCATGTGGGGCATTTGTCACTCGCTGTTGGAGAAAGATGAATAGAAAATATTCCTGATCCTAGTCAACTGAATACACCAGACAGCCAACCACACACCTGGCTATAATTGTGCAGAGCAGCCGAAATAGCTCAGTTGGGAGAGCGTTAGACTGAAGATCTAAATGTCCCTGGTTCGATCCCGGGTTTCGGCAGGAAATTAATTTTGCCAGAGTTCTTCTACATTTGGCCTGGAAAACGGAGAGTTGCAGGTTTGAAACACAGGTTCAAAGGGAAAATATCGGTTGGACAAAATATCCTCTCCTCAACTCCTCCATTCTTTCTCTGTGACCCAACCTGTAGTCAGAGCATTTCATATTATTCTGTATGTATATCGAAGATACTCCATTTAGTATGATATGTTACGTTTCATATTGTATGTATTATTTGGGAATGTCCATCATCCATTTCGTATGAGATGTTATGAATTACAATTCGTATGATGTTACGAATTTCCAAAACGTACTATACATTACGAATGAGCAAAATGTACAATATGTTAAGATTTTACTAAACGTATGATATGTTACGAATTCCAATTTGTCTTTCACAACTGACTGCCACCAATCACCAGATAGCAGAGTGGCGCAGCGGAAGCGTGCTGGGCCCATAACCCAGAGGTCGATGGATCGAAACCATCCTCTGCTAAGTAATTTTAAGTGTGGACAATTCTGCGAAGGAAAAACACAAATTAAAAATGCTACATTAAAAGCCTTTATGCAATAGAAATGATACCTACGTAGTTATGATTCAACAAAATAAAAGCAGAACTTTGTTTTCAAAGAATGTGTTAAAATTGTGTTTGTGAGCAATACTATAACTTATATAATATATCAATTATAAAGAATGAATGGGTCAGTTAGACCACATTAATATTGCGTCATCCTGAAGGGTAAGTGCACATTTGATGTGTTCACTACCACTTACTCATGGACAGCGGATGAAATAACAGGTCATTTTATCTGAGTGCTTCTAGAAGTTCCACTACACATTGAGAGCCTGTGTCTGTTAGCAAGAAGACTCCCGATTAACTGAGGCTCATTTTCGTACCTGTCGTCAGTAAAAGGTTAGCCTAATTTCAACAAAAATGCTAACTAAAAGTATGTGTGAGTTTGTCAGGGGACCAGCAGGTGGAAGCATTGTCTTTCTAGAAGTTTGAAAAAGAACGTGTGCGTGATTATTCCATCCATGTGGGGCATTTGTCACTCGCTGTTGGAGAAAGATGAATAGAAAATGTTCCTGATCCTAGTCAACTGAATACACCAGACAGCCAACCACACACCTGGCTATAATTGTGCAGAGCAGCCGAAATAGCTCAGTTGGGAGAGCGTTAGACTGAAGATCTAAATGTCCCTGGTTCGATCCCGGGTTTCGGCAGGAAATTAATTTTGCCAGAGTTCTTCTACATTTGGCCTGGAAAACGGAGAGTTGCAGGTTTGAAACACAGGTTCAAAGGGAAAATATCGGTTGGACAAAATATCCTCTCCTCAACTCCTCCATTCTTTCTCTGTGACCCAACCTGTAGTCAGAGCATTTCATATTATTCTGTATGTATATCGAAGATACTCCATTTAGTATGATATGTTACGTTTCATATTGTATGTATTATTTGGGAATGTCCATCATCCATTTCGTATGAGATGTTATGAATTACAATTCGTATGATGTTACGAATTTCCAAAACGTACTATACATTACGAATGAGCAAAATGTACAATATGTTAAGATTTTACTAAACGTATGATATGTTACGAATTCCAATTTGTCTTTCACAACTGACTGCCACCAATCACCAGATAGCAGAGTGGCGCAGCGGAAGCGTGCTGGGCCCATAACCCAGAGGTCGATGGATCGAAACCATCCTCTGCTAAGTAATTTTAAGTGTGGACAATTCTGCGAAGGAAAAACACAAATTAAAAATGCTACATTAAAAGCCTTTATGCAATAGAAATGATACCTACGTAGTTATGATTCAACAAAATAAAAGCAGAACTTTGTTTTCAAAGAATGTGTTAAAATTGTGTTTGTGAGCAATACTATAACTTATATAATATATCAATTATAAAGAATGAATGGGTCAGTTAGACCACATTAATATTGCGTCATCCTGAAGGGTAAGTGCACATTTGATGTGTTCACTACCACTTACTCATGGACAGCGGATGAAATAACAGGTCATTTTATCTGAGTGCTTCTAGAAGTTCCACTACACATTGAGAGCCTGTGTCTGTTAGCAAGAAGACTCCCGATTAACTGAGGCTCATTTTCGTACCTGTCGTCAGTAAAAGGTTAGCCTAATTTCAACAAAAATGCTAACTAAAAGTATGTGTGAGTTTGTCAGGGGACCAGCAGGTGGAAGCATTGTCTTTCTAGAAGTTTGAAAAAGAACGTGTGCGTGATTATTCCATCCATGTGGGGCATTTGTCACTCGCTGTTGGAGAAAGATGAATAGAAAATGTTCCTGATCCTAGTCAACTGAATACACCAGACAGCCAACCACACACCTGGCTATAATTGTGCAGAGCAGCCGAAATAGCTCAGTTGGGAGAGCGTTAGACTGAAGATCTAAATGTCCCTGGTTCGATCCCGGGTTTCGGCAGGAAATTAATTTTGCCAGAGTTCTTCTACATTTGGCCTGGAAAACGGAGAGTTGCAGGTTTGAAACACAGGTTCAAAGGGAAAATATCGGTTGGACAAAATATCCTCTCCTCAACTCCTCCATTCTTTCTCTGTGACCCAACCTGTAGTCAGAGCATTTCATATTATTCTGTATGTATATCGAAGATACTCCATTTAGTATGATATGTTACGTTTCATATTGTATGTATTATTTGGGAATGTCCATCATCCATTTCGTATGAGATGTTATGAATTACAATTCGTATGATGTTACGAATTTCCAAAACGTACTATACATTACGAATGAGCAAAATGTACAATATGTTAAGATTTTACTAAACGTATGATATGTTACGAATTCCAATTTGTCTTTCACAACTGACTGCCACCAATCACCAGATAGCAGAGTGGCGCAGCGGAAGCGTGCTGGGCCCATAACCCAGAGGTCGATGGATCGAAACCATCCTCTGCTAAGTAATTTTAAGTGTGGACAATTCTGCGAAGGAAAAACACAAATTAAAAATGCTACATTAAAAGCCTTTATGCAATAGAAATGATACCTACGTAGTTATGATTCAACAAAATAAAAGCAGAACTTTGTTTTCAAAGAATGTGTTAAAATTGTGTTTGTGAGCAATACTATAACTTATATAATATATCAATTATAAAGAATGAATGGGTCAGTTAGACCACATTAATATTGCGTCATCCTGAAGGGTAAGTGCACATTTGATGTGTTCACTACCACTTACTCATGGACAGCGGATGAAATAACAGGTCATTTTATCTGAGTGCTTCTAGAAGTTCCACTACACATTGAGAGCCTGTGTCTGTTAGCAAGAAGACTCCCGATTAACTGAGGCTCATTTTCGTACCTGTCGTCAGTAAAAGGTTAGCCTAATTTCAACAAAAATGCTAACTAAAAGTATGTGTGAGTTTGTCAGGGGACCAGCAGGTGGAAGCATTGTCTTTCTAGAAGTTTGAAAAAGAACGTGTGCGTGATTATTCCATCCATGTGGGGCATTTGTCACTCGCTGTTGGAGAAAGATGAATAGAAAATATTCCTGATCCTAGTCAACTGAATACACCAGACAGCCAACCACACACCTGGCTATAATTGTGCAGAGCAGCCGAAATAGCTCAGTTGGGAGAGCGTTAGACTGAAGATCTAAATGTCCCTGGTTCGATCCCGGGTTTCGGCAGGAAATTAATTTTGCCAGAGTTCTTCTACATTTGGCCTGGAAAACGGAGAGTTGCAGGTTTGAAACACAGGTTCAAAGGGAAAATATCGGTTGGACAAAATATCCTCTCCTCAACTC
Source organism: Salvelinus fontinalis (assembly GCF_029448725.1). Classification (NCBI taxonomy): domain Eukaryota; kingdom Metazoa; phylum Chordata; class Actinopteri; order Salmoniformes; family Salmonidae; genus Salvelinus; species Salvelinus fontinalis. Next base: position 4,526 of record NW_026601843.1, read on the forward strand.
CTCCATTCTTTCTCTGTGACCCAACCTGTAGTCAGAGCATTTCATATTATTCTGTATGTATATCGAAGATACTCCATTTAGTATGATATGTTACGTTTCATATTGTATGTATTATTTGGGAATGTCCATCATCCATTTCGTATGAGATGTTATGAATTACAATTCGTATGATGTTACGAATTTCCAAAACGTACTATACATTACGAATGAGCAAAATGTACAATATGTTAAGATTTTACTAAACGTATGATATGTTACGAATTCCAATTTGTCTTTCACAACTGACTGCCACCAATCACCAGATAGCAGAGTGGCGCAGCGGAAGCGTGCTGGGCCCATAACCCAGAGGTCGATGGATCGAAACCATCCTCTGCTAAGTAATTTTAAGTGTGGACAATTCTGCGAAGGAAAAACACAAATTAAAAATGCTACATTAAAAGCCTTTATGCAATAGAAATGATACCTACGTAGTTATGATTCAACAAAATAAAAGCAGAACTTTGTTTTCAAAGAATGTGTTAAAATTGTGTTTGTGAGCAATACTATAACTTATATAATATATCAATTATAAAGAATGAATGGGTCAGTTAGACCACATTAATATTGCGTCATCCTGAAGGGTAAGTGCACATTTGATGTGTTCACTACCACTTACTCATGGACAGCGGATGAAATAACAGGTCATTTTATCTGAGTGCTTCTAGAAGTTCCACTACACATTGAGAGCCTGTGTCTGTTAGCAAGAAGACTCCCGATTAACTGAGGCTCATTTTCGTACCTGTCGTCAGTAAAAGGTTAGCCTAATTTCAACAAAAATGCTAACTAAAAGTATGTGTGAGTTTGTCAGGGGACCAGCAGGTGGAAGCATTGTCTTTCTAGAAGTTTGAAAAAGAACGTGTGCGTGATTATTCCATCCATGTGGGGCATTTGTCACTCGCTGTTGGAGAAAGATGAATAGAAAATGTTCCTGATCCTAGTCAACTGAATACACCAGACAGCCAACCACACACCTGGCTATAATTGTGCAGAGCAGCCGAAATAGCTCAGTTGGGAGAGCGTTAGACTGAAGATCTAAATGTCCCTGGTTCGATCCCGGGTTTCGGCAGGAAATTAATTTTGCCAGAGTTCTTCTACATTTGGCCTGGAAAACGGAGAGTTGCAGGTTTGAAACACAGGTTCAAAGGGAAAATATCGGTTGGACAAAATATCCTCTCCTCAACTCCTCCATTCTTTCTCTGTGACCCAACCTGTAGTCAGAGCATTTCATATTATTCTGTATGTATATCGAAGATACTCCATTTAGTATGATATGTTACGTTTCATATTGTATGTATTATTTGGGAATGTCCATCATCCATTTCGTATGAGATGTTATGAATTACAATTCGTATGATGTTACGAATTTCCAAAACGTACTATACATTACGAATGAGCAAAATGTACAATATGTTAAGATTTTACTAAACGTATGATATGTTACGAATTCCAATTTGTCTTTCACAACTGACTGCCACCAATCACCAGATAGCAGAGTGGCGCAGCGGAAGCGTGCTGGGCCCATAACCCAGAGGTCGATGGATCGAAACCATCCTCTGCTAAGTAATTTTAAGTGTGGACAATTCTGCGAAGGAAAAACACAAATTAAAAATGCTACATTAAAAGCCTTTATGCAATAGAAATGATACCTACGTAGTTATGATTCAACAAAATAAAAGCAGAACTTTGTTTTCAAAGAATGTGTTAAAATTGTGTTTGTGAGCAATACTATAACTTATATAATATATCAATTATAAAGAATGAATGGGTCAGTTAGACCACATTAATATTGCGTCATCCTGAAGGGTAAGTGCACATTTGATGTGTTCACTACCACTTACTCATGGACAGCGGATGAAATAACAGGTCATTTTATCTGAGTGCTTCTAGAAGTTCCACTACACATTGAGAGCCTGTGTCTGTTAGCAAGAAGACTCCCGATTAACTGAGGCTCATTTTCGTACCTGTCGTCAGTAAAAGGTTAGCCTAATTTCAACAAAAATGCTAACTAAAAGTATGTGTGAGTTTGTCAGGGGACCAGCAGGTGGAAGCATTGTCTTTCTAGAAGTTTGAAAAAGAACGTGTGCGTGATTATTCCATCCATGTGGGGCATTTGTCACTCGCTGTTGGAGAAAGATGAATAGAAAATATTCCTGATCCTAGTCAACTGAATACACCAGACAGCCAACCACACACCTGGCTATAATTGTGCAGAGCAGCCGAAATAGCTCAGTTGGGAGAGCGTTAGACTGAAGATCTAAATGTCCCTGGTTCGATCCCGGGTTTCGGCAGGAAATTAATTTTGCCAGAGTTCTTCTACATTTGGCCTGGAAAACGGAGAGTTGCAGGTTTGAAACACAGGTTCAAAGGGAAAATATCGGTTGGACAAAATATCCTCTCCTCAACTCCTCCATTCTTTCTCTGTGACCCAACCTGTAGTCAGAGCATTTCATATTATTCTGTATGTATATCGAAGATACTCCATTTAGTATGATATGTTACGTTTCATATTGTATGTATTATTTGGGAATGTCCATCATCCATTTCGTATGAGATGTTATGAATTACAATTCGTATGATGTTACGAATTTCCAAAACGTACTATACATTACGAATGAGCAAAATGTACAATATGTTAAGATTTTACTAAACGTATGATATGTTACGAATTCCAATTTGTCTTTCACAACTGACTGCCACCAATCACCAGATAGCAGAGTGGCGCAGCGGAAGCGTGCTGGGCCCATAACCCAGAGGTCGATGGATCGAAACCATCCTCTGCTAAGTAATTTTAAGTGTGGACAATTCTGCGAAGGAAAAACACAAATTAAAAATGCTACATTAAAAGCCTTTATGCAATAGAAATGATACCTACGTAGTTATGATTCAACAAAATAAAAGCAGAACTTTGTTTTCAAAGAATGTGTTAAAATTGTGTTTGTGAGCAATACTATAACTTATATAATATATCAATTATAAAGAATGAATGGGTCAGTTAGACCACATTAATATTGCGTCATCCTGAAGGGTAAGTGCACATTTGATGTGTTCACTACCACTTACTCATGGACAGCGGATGAAATAACAGGTCATTTTATCTGAGTGCTTCTAGAAGTTCCACTACACATTGAGAGCCTGTGTCTGTTAGCAAGAAGACTCCCGATTAACTGAGGCTCATTTTCGTACCTGTCGTCAGTAAAAGGTTAGCCTAATTTCAACAAAAATGCTAACTAAAAGTATGTGTGAGTTTGTCAGGGGACCAGCAGGTGGAAGCATTGTCTTTCTAGAAGTTTGAAAAAGAACGTGTGCGTGATTATTCCATCCATGTGGGGCATTTGTCACTCGCTGTTGGAGAAAGATGAATAGAAAATGTTCCTGATCCTAGTCAACTGAATACACCAGACAGCCAACCACACACCTGGCTATAATTGTGCAGAGCAGCCGAAATAGCTCAGTTGGGAGAGCGTTAGACTGAAGATCTAAATGTCCCTGGTTCGATCCCGGGTTTCGGCAGGAAATTAATTTTGCCAGAGTTCTTCTACATTTGGCCTGGAAAACGGAGAGTTGCAGGTTTGAAACACAGGTTCAAAGGGAAAATATCGGTTGGACAAAATATCCTCTCCTCAACTCCTCCATTCTTTCTCTGTGACCCAACCTGTAGTCAGAGCATTTCATATTATTCTGTATGTATATCGAAGATACTCCATTTAGTATGATATGTTACGTTTCATATTGTATGTATTATTTGGGAATGTCCATCATCCATTTCGTATGAGATGTTATGAATTACAATTCGTATGATGTTACGAATTTCCAAAACGTACTATACATTACGAATGAGCAAAATGTACAATATGTTAAGATTTTACTAAACGTATGATATGTTACGAATTCCAATTTGTCTTTCACAACTGACTGCCACCAATCACCAGATAGCAGAGTGGCGCAGCGGAAGCGTGCTGGGCCCATAACCCAGAGGTCGATGGATCGAAACCATCCTCTGCTAAGTAATTTTAAGTGTGGACAATTCTGCGAAGGAAAAACACAAATTAAAAATGCTACATTAAAAGCCTTTATGCAATAGAAATGATACCTACGTAGTTATGATTCAACAAAATAAAAGCAGAACTTTGTTTTCAAAGAATGTGTTAAAATTGTGTTTGTGAGCAATACTATAACTTATATAATATATCAATTATAAAGAATGAATGGGTCAGTTAGACCACATTAATATTGCGTCATCCTGAAGGGTAAGTGCACATTTGATGTGTTCACTACCACTTACTCATGGACAGCGGATGAAATAACAGGTCATTTTATCTGAGTGCTTCTAGAAGTTCCACTACACATTGAGAGCCTGTGTCTGTTAGCAAGAAGACTCCCGATTAACTGAGGCTCATTTTCGTACCTGTCGTCAGTAAAAGGTTAGCCTAATTTCAACAAAAATGCTAACTAAAAGTATGTGTGAGTTTGTCAGGGGACCAGCAGGTGGAAGCATTGTCTTTCTAGAAGTTTGAAAAAGAACGTGTGCGTGATTATTCCATCCATGTGGGGCATTTGTCACTCGCTGTTGGAGAAAGATGAATAGAAAATATTCCTGATCCTAGTCAACTGAATACACCAGACAGCCAACCACACACCTGGCTATAATTGTGCAGAGCAGCCGAAATAGCTCAGTTGGGAGAGCGTTAGACTGAAGATCTAAATGTCCCTGGTTCGATCCCGGGTTTCGGCAGGAAATTAATTTTGCCAGAGTTCTTCTACATTTGGCCTGGAAAACGGAGAGTTGCAGGTTTGAAACACAGGTTCAAAGGGAAAATATCGGTTGGACAAAATATCCTCTCCTCAACTCCTCCATTCTTTCTCTGTGACCCAACCTGTAGTCAGAGCATTTCATATTATTCTGTATGTATATCGAAGATACTCCATTTAGTATGATATGTTACGTTTCATATTGTATGTATTATTTGGGAATGTCCATCATCCATTTCGTATGAGATGTTATGAATTACAATTCGTATGATGTTACGAATTTCCAAAACGTACTATACATTACGAATAGGGCAAAATGTACAATATGTTAAGATTTTACTAAACGTATGATATGTTACGAATTCCAATTTGTCTTTCACAACTGACTCCCACCAATCACCAGATAGCAGAGTGGCGCAGCGGAAGCGTGCTGGGCCCATAACCCAGAGGTCGCTGGATCGAAACCATCCTCTGCTAAGTAATTTTAAGTGTGGACAATTCTGCGAAGGAAAAACACAAATTAAAAATGCTACATTAAAAGCCTTTATGCAATAGAAATGATACCTACGTAGTTATGATTCATCAAAATAAAAGGAGAACTTTGTTTTCAAAGAATTTGTTAAAATTGTGTTTGTGAGCAATACTATAACTTATATAATATATCAATTATAAAGAATGAATGGGTCAGTTAGACCACATTAATATTGCGTCATCCTGAAGGGTAAGTGCACATTTGATGTGTTCACTACCACTTACTCATGGACAGCGGATGAAATAACAGGTCATTTTATCTGAGTGCTTCTAGAAGTTCCACTACACATTGAGAGCCTGTGTCTGTTAGCAAGAAGACTCCCGATTAACTGAGGCTCATTTTCGTACCTGTCGTCAGTAAAAGGTTAGCCTAATTTCAACAAAAATGCTAACTAAAAGTATGTGTGAGTTTGTCAGGGGACCAGCAGGTGGAAGCATTGTCTTTCTAGAAGTTTGAAAAAGAACGTGTGCGTGATTATTCCATCCATGTGGGGCATTTGTCACTCGCTGTTGGAGAAAGATGAATAGAAAATGTTCCTGATCCTAGTCAACTGAATACACCAGACAGCCAACCACACACCTGGCTATAATTGTGCAGAGCAGCCGAAATAGCTCAGTTGGGAGAGCGTTAGACTGAAGATCTAAATGTCCCTGGTTCGATCCCGGGTTTCGGCAGGAAATTAATTTTGCCAGAGTTCTTCTACATTTGGCCTGGAAAACGGAGAGTTGCAGGTTTGAAACACAGGTTCAAAGGGAAAATATCGGTTGGACAAAATATCCTCTCCTCAACTCCTCCATTCTTTCTCTGTGACCCAACCTGTAGTCAGAGCATTTCATATTATTCTGTATGTATATCGAAGATACTCCATTTAGTATGATATGTTACGTTTCATATTGTATGTATTATTTGGGAATGTCCATCATCCATTTCGTATGAGATGTTATGAATTACAATTCGTATGATGTTACGAATTTCCAAAACGTACTATACATTACGAATGGGCAAAATGTACAATATGTTAAGATTTTACTAAACGTATGATATGTTACGAATTCCAATTTGTCTTTCACAACTGACTGCCACCAATCACCAGATAGCAGAGTGGCGCAGCGGAAGCGTGCTGGGCCCATAACCCAGAGGTCGATGGATCGAAACCATCCTCTGCTAAGTAATTTTAAGTGTGGACAATTCTGCGAAGGAAAAACACAAATTAAAAATGCTACATTAAAAGCCTTTATGCAATAGAAATGATACCTACGTAGTTATGATTCAACAAAATAAAAGCAGAACTTTGTTTTCAAAGAATGTGTTAAAATTGTGTTTGTGAGCAATACTATAACTTATATAATATATCAATTATAAAGAATGAATGGGTCAGTTAGACCACATTAATATTGCGTCATCCTGAAGGGTAAGTGCACATTTGATGTGTTCACTACCACTTACTCATGGACAGCGGATGAAATAACAGGTCATTTTATCTGAGTGCTTCTAGAAGTTCCACTACACATTGAGAGCCTGTGTCTGTTAGCAAGAAGACTCCCGATTAACTGAGGCTCATTTTCGTACCTGTCGTCAGTAAAAGGTTAGCCTAATTTCAACAAAAATGCTAACTAAAAGTATGTGTGAGTTTGTCAGGGGACCAGCAGGTGGAAGCATTGTCTTTCTAGAAGTTTGAAAAAGAACGTGTGCGTGATTATTCCATCCATGTGGGGCATTTGTCACTCGCTGTTGGAGAAAGATGAATAGAAAATATTCCTGATCCTAGTCAACTGAATACACCAGACAGCCAACCACACACCTGGCTATAATTGTGCAGAGCAGCCGAAATAGCTCAGTTGGGAGAGCGTTAGACTGAAGATCTAAATGTCCCTGGTTCGATCCCGGGTTTCGGCAGGAAATTAATTTTGCCAGAGTTCTTCTACATTTGGCCTGGAAAACGGAGAGTTGCAGGTTTGAAACACAGGTTCAAAGGGAAAATATCGGTTGGACAAAATATCCTCTCCTCAACTCCTCCATTCTTTCTCTGTGACCCAACCTGTAGTCAGAGCATTTCATATTATTCTGTATGTATATCGAAGATACTCCATTTAGTATGATATGTTACGTTTCATATTGTATGTATTATTTGGGAATGTCCATCATCCATTTCGTATGAGATGTTATGAATTACAATTCGTATGATGTTACGAATTTCCAAAACGTACTATACATTACGAATAGGGCAAAATGTACAATATGTTAAGATTTTACTAAACGTATGATATGTTACGAATTCCAATTTGTCTTTCACAACTGACTCCCACCAATCACCAGATAGCAGAGTGGCGCAGCGGAAGCGTGCTGGGCCCATAACCCAGAGGTCGCTGGATCGAAACCATCCTCTGCTAAGTAATTTTAAGTGTGGACAATTCTGCGAAGGAAAAACACAAATTAAAAATGCTACATTAAAAGCCTTTATGCAATAGAAATGATACCTACGTAGTTATGATTCAACAAAATAAAAGGAGAACTTTGTTTTCAAAGAATTTGTTAAAATTGTGTTTGTGAGCAATACTATAACTTATATAATATATCAATTATAAAGAATGAATGGGTCAGTTAGACCACATTAATATTGCGTCATCCTGAAGGGTAAGTGCAAATTTGATGTGTTCACTACCACTTACTCATGGACAGCGGATGAAATAACAGGTCATTTTATCTGAGTGCTTCTAGAAGTTCCACTACACATTGAGAGCCTGTGTCTGTTAGCAAGAAGACTCCCGATTAACTGAGGCTCATTTTCGTACCTGTCGTCAGTAAAAGGTTAGCCTAATTTCAACAAAAATGCTAACTAAAAGTATGTGTGAGTTTGTCAGGGGACCAGCAGGTGGAAGCATTGTCTTTCTAGAAGTTTGAAAAAGAACGTGTGCGTGATTATTCCATCCATGTGGGGCATTTGTCACTCGCTGTTGGAGAAAGATGAATAGAAAATGTTCCTGATCCTAGTCAACTGAATACACCAGACAGCCAACCACACACCTGGCTATAATTGTGCAGAGCAGCCGAAATAGCTCAGTTGGGAGAGCGTTAGACTGAAGATCTAAATGTCCCTGGTTCGATCCCGGGTTTCGGCAGGAAATTAATTTTGCCAGAGTTCTTCTACATTTGGCCTGGAAAACGGAGAGTTGCAGGTTTGAAACACAGGTTCAAAGGGAAAATATCGGTTGGACAAAATATCCTCTCCTCAACTCCTCCATTCTTTCTCTGTGACCCAACCTGTAGTCAGAGCATTTCATATTATTCTGTATGTATATCGAAGATACTCCATTTAGTATGATATGTTACGTTTCATATTGTATGTATTATTTGGGAATGTCCATCATCCATTTCGTATGAGATGTTATGAATTACAATTCGTATGATGTTACGAATTTCCAAAACGTACTATACATTACGAATGAGCAAAATGTACAATATGTTAAGATTTTACTAAACGTATGATATGTTACGAATTCCAATTTGTCTTTCACAACTGACTGCCACCAATCACCAGATAGCAGAGTGGCGCAGCGGAAGCGTGCTGGGCCCATAACCCAGAGGTCGATGGATCGAAACCATCCTCTGCTAAGTAATTTTAAGTGTGGACAATTCTGCGAAGGAAAAACACAAATTAAAAATGCTACATTAAAAGCCTTTATGCAATAGAAATGATACCTACGTAGTTATGATTCAACAAAATAAAAGCAGAACTTTGTTTTCAAAGAATGTGTTAAAATTGTGTTTGTGAGCAATACTATAACTTATATAATATATCAATTATAAAGAATGAATGGGTCAGTTAGACCACATTAATATTGCGTCATCCTGAAGGGTAAGTGCACATTTGATGTGTTCACTACCACTTACTCATGGACAGCGGATGAAATAACAGGTCATTTTATCTGAGTGCTTCTAGAAGTTCCACTACACATTGAGAGCCTGTGTCTGTTAGCAAGAAGACTCCCGATTAACTGAGGCTCATTTTCGTACCTGTCGTCAGTAAAAGGTTAGCCTAATTTCAACAAAAATGCTAACTAAAAGTATGTGTGAGTTTGTCAGGGGACCAGCAGGTGGAAGCATTGTCTTTCTAGAAGTTTGAAAAAGAACGTGTGCGTGATTATTCCATCCATGTGGGGCATTTGTCACTCGCTGTTGGAGAAAGATGAATAGAAAATGTTCCTGATCCTAGTCAACTGAATACACCAGACAGCCAACCACACACCTGGCTATAATTGTGCAGAGCAGCCGAAATAGCTCAGTTGGGAGAGCGTTAGACTGAAGATCTAAATGTCCCTGGTTCGATCCCGGGTTTCGGCAGGAAATTAATTTTGCCAGAGTTCTTCTACATTTGGCCTGGAAAACGGAGAGTTGCAGGTTTGAAACACAGGTTCAAAGGGAAAATATCGGTTGGACAAAATATCCTCTCCTCAACTCCTCCATTCTTTCTCTGTGACCCAACCTGTAGTCAGAGCATTTCATATTATTCTGTATGTATATCGAAGATACTCCATTTAGTATGATATGTTACGTTTCATATTGTATGTATTATTTGGGAATGTCCATCATCCATTTCGTATGAGATGTTATGAATTACAATTCGTATGATGTTACGAATTTCCAAAACGTACTATACATTACGAATGAGCAAAATGTACAATATGTTAAGATTTTACTAAACGTATGATATGTTACGAATTCCAATTTGTCTTTCACAACTGACTGCCACCAATCACCAGATAGCAGAGTGGCGCAGCGGAAGCGTGCTGGGCCCATAACCCAGAGGTCGCTGGATCGAAACCATCCTCTGCTAAGTAATTTTAAGTGTGGACAATTCTGCGAAGGAAAAACACAAATTAAAAATGCTACATTAAAAGCCTTTATGCAATAGAAATGATACCTACGTAGTTATGATTCAACAAAATAAAAGGAGAACTTTGTTTTCAAAGAATTTGTTAAAATTGTGTTTGTGAGCAATACTATAACTTATATAATATATCAATTATAAAGAATGAATGGGTCAGTTAGACCACATTAATATTGCGTCATCCTGAAGGGTAAGTGCAAATTTGATGTGTTCACTACCACTTACTCATGGACAGCGGATGAAATAACAGGTCATTTTATCTGAGTGCTTCTAGAAGTTCCACTACACATTGAGAGCCTGTGTCTGTTAGCAAGAAGACTCCCGATTAACTGAGGCTCATTTTCGTACCTGTCGTCAGTAAAAGGTTAGCCTAATTTCAACAAAAATGCTAACTAAAAGTATGTGTGAGTTTGTCAGGGGACCAGCAGGTGGAAGCATTGTCTTTCTAGAAGTTTGAAAAAGAACGTGTGCGTGATTATTCCATCCATGTGGGGCATTTGTCATTCGCTGTTGGAGAAAGATGAATAGAAAATGTTCCTGATCCTAGTCAACTGAATACACCAGACAGCCAACCACACACCTGGCTATAATTGTGCAGAGCAGCTGAAATAGCTCAGTTGGGAGAGCGTTAGACTGAAGATCTAAATGTCCCTGGTTCGATCCTGGGTTTCGGCATGAAATTAATTTTGCCAGAGTTCTTCTACATTTGGCCTGGAAAACGGAGAGTTGCAGGTTTGAAACACAGGTTCAAAGGGAAAATATCGGTTGGACAAAATATCCTCTCCTCAACTCCTCCATTCTTTCTCTGTGACCCAACCTGTAGTCAGAGCATTTCATATTATTCTGTATGTATATCGAAGATACTCCATTTAGTATGATATGTTACGTTTCATATTGTATGTATTATTTGGGAATGTCCATCATCCATTTCGTATGAGATGTTATGAATTACAATTCGTATGATGTTACGAATTTCCAAAACGTACTATACATTACGAATGAGCAAAATGTACAATATGTTAAGATTTTACTAAACGTATGATATGTTACGAATTCCAATTTGTCTTTCACAACTGACTGCCACCAATCACCAGATAGCAGAGTGGCGCAGCGGAAGCGTGCTGGGCCCATAACCCAGAGGTCGATGGATCGAAACCATCCTCTGCTAAGTAATTTTAAGTGTGGACAATTCTGCGAAGGAAAAACACAAATTAAAAATGCTACATTAAAAGCCTTTACGCAATAGAAATGATACCTACGTAGTTATGATTCAACAAAATAAAAGCAGAACTTTGTTTTCAAAGAATGTGTTAAAATTGTGTTTGTGAGCAATACTATAACTTATATAATATATCAATTATAAAGAATGAATGGGTCAGTTAGACCACATTAATATTGCGTCATCCTGAAGGGTAAGTGCACATTTGATGTGTTCACTACCACTTACTCATGGACAGCGGATGAAATAACAGGTCATTTTATCTGAGTGCTTCTAGAAGTTCCACTACACATTGAGAGCCTGTGTCTGTTAGCAAGAAGACTCCCGATTAACTGAGGCTCATTTTCGTACCTGTCGTCAGTAAAAGGTTAGCCTAATTTCAACAAAAATTCCAACTAAAAGTATGTGTGAGTTTGTCAGGGGACCAGCAGGTGGAAGCATTGTCTTTCTAGAAGTTTGAAAAAGAACGTGTGCGTGATTATTCCATCCATGTGGGGCATTTGTCACTCGCTGTTGGAGAAAGATGAATAGAAAATATTCCTGATCCTAGTCAACTGAATACACCAGACAGCCAACCACACACCTGGCTATAATTGTGCAGAGCAGCCGAAATAGCTCAGTTGGGAGAGCGTTAGACTGAAGATCTAAATGTCCCTGGTTCGATCCCGGGTTTCGGCAGGAAATTAATTTTGCCAGAGTTCTTCTACATTTGGCCTGGAAAACGGAGAGTTGCAGGTTTGAAACACAGGTTCAAAGGGAAAATATCGGTTGGACAAAATATCCTCTCCTCAACTCCTCCATTCTTTCTCTGTGACCCAACCTGTAGTCAGAGCATTTCATATTATTCTGTATGTATATCGAAGATACTCCATTTAGTATGATATGTTACGTTTCATATTGTATGTATTATTTGGGAATGTCCATCATCCATTTCGTATGAGATGTTATGAATTACAATTCGTATGATGTTACGAATTTCCAAAACGTACTATACATTACGAATGAGCAAAATGTACAATATGTTAAGATTTTACTAAACGTATGATATGTTACGAATTCCAATTTGTCTTTCACAACTGACTGCCACCAATCACCAGATAGCAGAGTGGCGCAGCGGAAGCGTGCTGGGCCCATAACCCAGAGGTCGATGGATCGAAACCATCCTCTGCTAAGTAATTTTAAGTGTGGACAATTCTGCGAAGGAAAAACACAAATTAAAAATGCTACATTAAAAGCCTTTACGCAATAGAAATGATACCTACGTAGTTATGATTCAACAAAATAAAAGCAGAACTTTGTTTTCAAAGAATGTGTTAAAATTGTGTTTGTGAGCAATACTATAACTTATATAATATATCAATTATAAAGAATGAATGGGTCAGTTAGACCACATTAATATTGCGTCATCCTGAAGGGTAAGTGCACATTTGATGTGTTCACTACCACTTACTCATGGACAGCGGATGAAATAACAGGTCATTTTATCTGAGTGCTTCTAGAAGTTCCACTACACATTGAGAGCCTGTGTCTGTTAGCAAGAAGACTCCCGATTAACTGAGGCTCATTTTCGTACCTGTCGTCAGTAAAAGGTTAGCCTAATTTCAACAAAAATTCCAACTAAAAGTATGTGTGAGTTTGTCAGGGGACCAGCAGGTGGAAGCATTGTCTTTCTAGAAGTTTGAAAAAGAACGTGTGCGTGATTATTCCATCCATGTGGGGCATTTGTCACTCGCTGTTGGAGAAAGATGAATAGAAAATATTCCTGATCCTAGTCAACTGAATACACCAGACAGCCAACCACACACCTGGCTATAATTGTGCAGAGCAGCCGAAATAGCTCAGTTGGGAGAGCGTTAGACTGAAGATCTAAATGTCCCTGGTTCGATCCCGGGTTTCGGCAGGAAATTAATTTTGCCAGAGTTCTTCTACATTTGGCCTGGAAAACGGAGAGTTGCAGGTTTGAAACACAGGTTCAAAGGGAAAATATCGGTTGGACAAAATATCCTCTCCTCAACTCCTCCATTCTTTCTCTGTGACCCAACCTGTAGTCAGAGCATTTCATATTATTCTGTATGTATATCGAAGATACTCCATTTAGTATGATATGTTACGTTTCATATTGTATGTATTATTTGGGAATGTCCATCATCCATTTCGTATGAGATGTTATGAATTACAATTCGTATGATGTTACGAATTTCCAAAACGTACTATACATTACGAATGAGCAAAATGTACAATATGTTAAGATTTTACTAAACGTATGATATGTTACGAATTCCAATTTGTCTTTCACAACTGACTGCCACCAATCACCAGATAGCAGAGTGGCGCAGCGGAAGCGTGCTGGGCCCATAACCCAGAGGTCGATGGATCGAAACCATCCTCTGCTAAGTAATTTTAAGTGTGGACAATTCTGCGAAGGAAAAACACAAATTAAAAATGCTACATTAAAAGCCTTTATGCAATAGAAATGATACCTACGTAGTTATGATTCAACAAAATAAAAGCAGAACTTTGTTTTCAAAGAATGTGTTAAAATTGTGTTTGTGAGCAATACTATAACTTATATAATATATCAATTATAAAGAATGAATGGGTCAGTTAGACCACATTAATATTGCGTCATCCTGAAGGGTAAGTGCACATTTGATGTGTTCACTACCACTTACTCATGGACAGCGGATGAAATAACAGGTCATTTTATCTGAGTGCTTCTAGAAGTTCCACTACACATTGAGAGCCTGTGTCTGTTAGCAAGAAGACTCCCGATTAACTGAGGCTCATTTTCGTACCTGTCGTCAGTAAAAGGTTAGCCTAATTTCAACAAAAATGCTAACTAAAAGTATGTGTGAGTTTGTCAGGGGACCAGCAGGTGGAAGCATTGTCTTTCTAGAAGTTTGAAAAAGAACGTGTGCGTGATTATTCCATCCATGTGGGGCATTTGTCACTCGCTGTTGGAGAAAGATGAATAGAAAATGTTCCTGATCCTAGTCAACTGAATACACCAGACAGCCAACCACACACCTGGCTATAATTGTGCAGAGCAGCCGAAATAGCTCAGTTGGGAGAGCGTTAGACTGAAGATCTAAATGTCCCTGGTTCGATCCCGGGTTTCGGCAGGAAATTAATTTTGCCAGAGTTCTTCTACATTTGGCCTGGAAAACGGAGAGTTGCAGGTTTGAAACACAGGTTCAAAGGGAAAATATCGGTTGGACAAAATATCCTCTCCTCAACTCCTCCATTCTTTCTCTGTGACCCAACCTGTAGTCAGAGCATTTCATATTATTCTGTATGTATATCGAAGATACTCCATTTAGTATGATATGTTACGTTTCATATTGTATGTATTATTTGGGAATGTCCATCATCCATTTCGTATGAGATGTTATGAATTACAATTCGTATGATGTTACGAATTTCCAAAACGTACTATACATTACGAATGAGCAAAATGTACAATATGTTAAGATTTTACTAAACGTATGATATGTTACGAATTCCAATTTGTCTTTCACAACTGACTGCCACCAATCACCAGATAGCAGAGTGGCGCAGCGGAAGCGTGCTGGGCCCATAACCCAGAGGTCGATGGATCGAAACCATCCTCTGCTAAGTAATTTTAAGTGTGGACAATTCTGCGAAGGAAAAACACAAATTAAAAATGCTACATTAAAAGCCTTTATGCAATAGAAATGATACCTACGTAGTTATGATTCAACAAAATAAAAGCAGAACTTTGTTTTCAAAGAATGTGTTAAAATTGTGTTTGTGAGCAATACTATAACTTATATAATATATCAATTATAAAGAATGAATGGGTCAGTTAGACCACATTAATATTGCGTCATCCTGAAGGGTAAGTGCACATTTGATGTGTTCACTACCACTTACTCATGGACAGCGGATGAAATAACAGGTCATTTTATCTGAGTGCTTCTAGAAGTTCCACTACACATTGAGAGCCTGTGTCTGTTAGCAAGAAGACTCCCGATTAACTGAGGCTCATTTTCGTACCTGTCGTCAGTAAAAGGTTAGCCTAATTTCAACAAAAATGCTAACTAAAAGTATGTGTGAGTTTGTCAGGGGACCAGCAGGTGGAAGCATTGTCTTTCTAGAAGTTTGAAAAAGAACGTGTGCGTGATTATTCCATCCATGTGGGGCATTTGTCACTCGCTGTTGGAGAAAGATGAATAGAAAATATTCCTGATCCTAGTCAACTGAATACACCAGACAGCCAACCACACACCTGGCTATAATTGTGCAGAGCAGCCGAAATAGCTCAGTTGGGAGAGCGTTAGACTGAAGATCTAAATGTCCCTGGTTCGATCCCGGGTTTCGGCAGGAAATTAATTTTGCCAGAGTTCTTCTACATTTGGCCTGGAAAACGGAGAGTTGCAGGTTTGAAACACAGGTTCAAAGGGAAAATATCGGTTGGACAAAATATCCTCTCCTCAACTCCTCCATTCTTTCTCTGTGACCCAACCTGTAGTCAGAGCATTTCATATTATTCTGTATGTATATCGAAGATACTCCATTTAGTATGATATGTTACGTTTCATATTGTATGTATTATTTGGGAATGTCCATCATCCATTTCGTATGAGATGTTATGAATTACAATTCGTATGATGTTACGAATTTCCAAAACGTACTATACATTACGAATGAGCAAAATGTACAATATGTTAAGATTTTACTAAACGTATGATATGTTACGAATTCCAATTTGTCTTTCACAACTGACTGCCACCAATCACCAGATAGCAGAGTGGCGCAGCGGAAGCGTGCTGGGCCCATAACCCAGAGGTCGATGGATCGAAACCATCCTCTGCTAAGTAATTTTAAGTGTGGACAATTCTGCGAAGGAAAAACACAAATTAAAAATGCTACATTAAAAGCCTTTATGCAATAGAAATGATACCTACGTAGTTATGATTCAACAAAATAAAAGCAGAACTTTGTTTTCAAAGAATGTGTTAAAATTGTGTTTGTGAGCAATACTATAACTTATATAATATATCAATTATAAAGAATGAATGGGTCAGTTAGACCACATTAATATTGCGTCATCCTGAAGGGTAAGTGCACATTTGATGTGTTCACTACCACTTACTCATGGACAGCGGATGAAATAACAGGTCATTTTATCTGAGTGCTTCTAGAAGTTCCACTACACATTGAGAGCCTGTGTCTGTTAGCAAGAAGACTCCCGATTAACTGAGGCTCATTTTCGTACCTGTCGTCAGTAAAAGGTTAGCCTAATTTCAACAAAAATGCTAACTAAAAGTATGTGTGAGTTTGTCAGGGGACCAGCAGGTGGAAGCATTGTCTTTCTAGAAGTTTGAAAAAGAACGTGTGCGTGATTATTCCATCCATGTGGGGCATTTGTCACTCGCTGTTGGAGAAAGATGAATAGAAAATATTCCTGATCCTAGTCAACTGAATACACCAGACAGCCAACCACACACCTGGCTATAATTGTGCAGAGCAGCCGAAATAGCTCAGTTGGGAGAGCGTTAGACTGAAGATCTAAATGTCCCTGGTTCGATCCCGGGTTTCGGCAGGAAATTAATTTTGCCAGAGTTCTTCTACATTTGGCCTGGAAAACGGAGAGTTGCAGGTTTGAAACACAGGTTCAAAGGGAAAATATCGGTTGGACAAAATATCCTCTCCTCAACTCCTCCATTCTTTCTCTGTGACCCAACCTGTAGTCAGAGCATTTCATATTATTCTGTATGTATATCGAAGATACTCCATTTAGTATGATATGTTACGTTTCATATTGTATGTATTATTTGGGAATGTCCATCATCCATTTCGTATGAGATGTTATGAATTACAATTCGTATGATGTTACGAATTTCCAAAACGTACTATACATTACGAATGAGCAAAATGTACAATATGTTAAGATTTTACTAAACGTATGATATGTTACGAATTCCAATTTGTCTTTCACAACTGACTGCCACCAATCACCAGATAGCAGAGTGGCGCAGCGGAAGCGTGCTGGGCCCATAACCCAGAGGTCGATGGATCGAAACCATCCTCTGCTAAGTAATTTTAAGTGTGGACAATTCTGCGAAGGAAAAACACAAATTAAAAATGCTACATTAAAAGCCTTTATGCAATAGAAATGATACCTACGTAGTTATGATTCAACAAAATAAAAGCAGAACTTTGTTTTCAAAGAATGTGTTAAAATTGTGTTTGTGAGCAATACTATAACTTATATAATATATCAATTATAAAGAATGAATGGGTCAGTTAGACCACATTAATATTGCGTCATCCTGAAGGGTAAGTGCACATTTGATGTGTTCACTACCACTTACTCATGGACAGCGGATGAAATAACAGGTCATTTTATCTGAGTGCTTCTAGAAGTTCCACTACACATTGAGAGCCTGTGTCTGTTAGCAAGAAGACTCCCGATTAACTGAGGCTCATTTTCGTACCTGTCGTCAGTAAAAGGTTAGCCTAATTTCAACAAAAATGCTAACTAAAAGTATGTGTGAGTTTGTCAGGGGACCAGCAGGTGGAAGCATTGTCTTTCTAGAAGTTTGAAAAAGAACGTGTGCGTGATTATTCCATCCATGTGGGGCATTTGTCACTCGCTGTTGGAGAAAGATGAATAGAAAATATTCCTGATCCTAGTCAACTGAATACACCAGACAGCCAACCACACACCTGGCTATAATTGTGCAGAGCAGCCGAAATAGCTCAGTTGGGAGAGCGTTAGACTGAAGATCTAAATGTCCCTGGTTCGATCCCGGGTTTCGGCAGGAAATTAATTTTGCCAGAGTTCTTCTACATTTGGCCTGGAAAACGGAGAGTTGCAGGTTTGAAACACAGGTTCAAAGGGAAAATATCGGTTGGACAAAATATCCTCTCCTCAACTCCTCCATTCTTTCTCTGTGACCCAACCTGTAGTCAGAGCATTTCATATTATTCTGTATGTATATCGAAGATACTCCATTTAGTATGATATGTTACGTTTCATATTGTATGTATTATTTGGGAATGTCCATCATCCATTTCGTATGAGATGTTATGAATTACAATTCGTATGATGTTACGAATTTCCAAAACGTACTATACATTACGAATAGGGCAAAATGTACAATATGTTAAGATTTTACTAAACGTATGATATGTTACGAATTCCAATTTGTCTTTCACAACTGACTCCCACCAATCACCAGATAGCAGAGTGGCGCAGCGGAAGCGTGCTGGGCCCATAACCCAGAGGTCGCTGGATCGAAACCATCCTCTGCTAAGTAATTTTAAGTGTGGACAATTCTGCGAAGGAAAAACACAAATTAAAAATGCTACATTAAAAGCCTTTATGCAATAGAAATGATACCTACGTAGTTATGATTCATCAAAATAAAAGGAGAACTTTGTTTTCAAAGAATTTGTTAAAATTGTGTTTGTGAGCAATACTATAACTTATATAATATATCAATTATAAAGAATGAATGGGTCAGTTAGACCACATTAATATTGCGTCATCCTGAAGGGTAAGTGCACATTTGATGTGTTCACTACCACTTACTCATGGACAGCGGATGAAATAACAGGTCATTTTATCTGAGTGCTTCTAGAAGTTCCACTACACATTGAGAGCCTGTGTCTGTTAGCAAGAAGACTCCCGATTAACTGAGGCTCATTTTCGTACCTGTCGTCAGTAAAAGGTTAGCCTAATTTCAACAAAAATGCTAACTAAAAGTATGTGTGAGTTTGTCAGGGGACCAGCAGGTGGAAGCATTGTCTTTCTAGAAGTTTGAAAAAGAACGTGTGCGTGATTATTCCATCCATGTGGGGCATTTGTCACTCGCTGTTGGAGAAAGATGAATAGAAAATATTCCTGATCCTAGTCAACTGAATACACCAGACAGCCAACCACACACCTGGCTATAATTTTGCAGAGCAGCCGAAATAGCTCAGTTGGGAGAGCGTTAGACTGAAGATCTAAATGTCCCTGGTTCGATCCCGGGTTTCGGCAGGAAATTAATTTTGCCAGAGTTCTTCTACATTTGGCCTGGAAAACGGAGAGTTGCAGGTTTGAAACACAGGTTCAAAGGGAAAATATCGGTTGGACAAAATATCCTCTCCTCAACTCCTCCATTCTTTCTCTGTGACCCAACCTGTAGTCAGAGCATTTCATATTATTCTGTATGTATATCGAAGATACTCCATTTAGTATGATATGTTACGTTTCATATTGTATGTATTATTTGGGAATGTCCATCATCCATTTCGTATGAGATGTTATGAATTACAATTCGTATGATGTTACGAATTTCCAAAACGTACTATACATTACGAATAGGGCAAAATGTACAATATGTTAAGATTTTACTAAACGTATGATATGTTACGAATTCCAATTTGTCTTTCACAACTGACTGCCACCAATCACCAGATAGCAGAGTGGCGCAGCGGAAGCGTGCTGGGCCCATAACCCAGAGGTCGCTGGATCGAAACCATCCTCTGCTAAGTAATTTTAAGTGTGGACAATTCTGCGAAGGAAAAACACAAATTAAAAATGCTACATTAAAAGCCTTTATGCAATAGAAATGATACCTACGTAGTTATGATTCATCAAAATAAAAGGAGAACTTTGTTTTCAAAGAATTTGTTAAAATTGTGTTTGTGAGCAATTCTATAACTTATATAATATATCAATTATAAAGAATGAATGGGTCAGTTAGACCACATTAATATTGCGTCATCCTGAAGGGTAAGTGCAAATTTGATGTGTTCACTACCACTTACTCATGGACAGCGGATGAAATAACAGGTCATTTTATCTGAGTGCTTCTAGAAGTTCCACTACACATTGAGAGCCTGTGTCTGTTAGCAAGAAGACTCCCGATTAACTGAGGCTCATTTTCGTACCTGTCGTCAGTAAAAGGTTAGCCTAATTTCAACAAAAATGCTAACTAAAAGTATGTGTGAGTTTGTCAGGGGACCAGCAGGTGGAAGCATTGTCTTTCTAGAAGTTTGAAAAAGAACGTGTGCGTGATTATTCCATCCATGTGGGGCATTTGTCACTCGCTGTTGGAGAAAGATGAATAGAAAATATTCCTGATCCTAGTCAACTGAATACACCAGACAGCCAACCACACACCTGGCTATAATTGTGCAGAGCAGCCGAAATAGCTCAGTTGGGAGAGCGTTAGACTGAAGATCTAAATGTCCCTGGTTCGATCCCGGGTTTCGGCAGGAAATTAATTTTGCCAGAGTTCTTCTACATTTGGCCTGGAAAACGGAGAGTTGCAGGTTTGAAACACAGGTTCAAAGGGAAAATATCGGTTGGACAAAATATCCTCTCCTCAACTCCTCCATTCTTTCTCTGTGACCCAACCTGTAGTCAGAGCATTTCATATTATTCTGTATGTATATCGAAGATACTCCATTTAGTATGATATGTTACGTTTCATATTGTATGTATTATTTGGGAATGTCCATCATCCATTTCGTATGAGATGTTATGAATTACAATTCGTATGATGTTACGAATTTCCAAAACGTACTATACATTACGAATGAGCAAAATGTACAATATGTTAAGATTTTACTAAACGTATGATATGTTACGAATTCCAATTTGTCTTTCACAACTGACTGCCACCAATCACCAGATAGCAGAGTGGCGCAGCGGAAGCGTGCTGGGCCCATAACCCAGAGGTCGATGGATCGAAACCATCCTCTGCTAAGTAATTTTAAGTGTGGACAATTCTGCGAAGGAAAAACACAAATTAAAAATGCTACATTAAAAGCCTTTACGCAATAGAAATGATACCTACGTAGTTATGATTCAACAAAATAAAAGCAGAACTTTGTTTTCAAAGAATGTGTTAAAATTGTGTTTGTGAGCAATACTATAACTTATATAATATATCAATTATAAAGAATGAATGGGTCAGTTAGACCACATTAATATTGCGTCATCCTGAAGGGTAAGTGCACATTTGATGTGTTCACTACCACTTACTCATGGACAGCGGATGAAATAACAGGTCATTTTATCTGAGTGCTTCTAGAAGTTCCACTACACATTGAGAGCCTGTGTCTGTTAGCAAGAAGACTCCCGATTAACTGAGGCTCATTTTCGTACCTGTCGTCAGTAAAAGGTTAGCCTAATTTCAACAAAAATTCCAACTAAAAGTATGTGTGAGTTTGTCAGGGGACCAGCAGGTGGAAGCATTGTCTTTCTAGAAGTTTGAAAAAGAACGTGTGCGTGATTATTCCATCCATGTGGGGCATTTGTCACTCGCTGTTGGAGAAAGATGAATAGAAAATATTCCTGATCCTAGTCAACTGAATACACCAGACAGCCAACCACACACTTGGCTATAAATGTGCAGAGCAGCCGAAATAGCTCAGTTGGGAGAGCGTTAGACTGAAGATCTAAATGTCCCTGGTTCGATCCCGGGTTTCGGCAGGAAATTAATTTTGCCAGAGTTCTTCTACATTTGGCCTGGAAAACGGAGAGTTGCAGGTTTGAAACACAGGTTCAAAGGGAAAATATCGGTTGGACAAAATATCCTCTCCTCAACTCCTCCATTCTTTCTCTGTGACCCAACCTGTAGTCAGAGCATTTCATATTATTCTGTATGTATATCGAAGATACTCCATTTAGTATGATATGTTACGTTTCATATTGTATGTATTATTTGGGAATGTCCATCATCCATTTCGTATGAGATGTTATGAATTACAATTCGTATGATGTTACGAATTTCCAAAACGTACTATACATTACGAATGAGCAAAATGTACAATATGTTAAGATTTTACTAAACGTATGATATGTTACGAATTCCAATTTGTCTTTCACAACTGACTGCCATCAATCACCAGATAGCAGAGTGGCGCAGCGGAAGCGTGCTGGGCCCATAACCCAGAGGTCGATGGATCGAAACCATCCTCTGCTAAGTTATTTTAAGTGTGGACAATTCTGCGAAGGAAAAACACAAATTAAAAATGCTACATTAAAAGCCTTTATGCAATAGAAATGATACCTACGTAGTTATGATTCAACAAAATAAAAGCAGAACTTTGTTTTCAAAGAATGTGTTAAAATTGTGTTTGTGAGCAATACTATAACTTATATAATATATCAATTATAAAGAATGAATGGGTCAGTTAGACCACATTAATATTGCGTCATCCTGAAGGGTAAGTGCACATTTGATGTGTTCACTCCCACTTACTCATGGACAGCGGATGAAATAACAGGTCATTTTATCTGAGTGCTTCTAGAAGTTCCACTACACATTGAGAGCCTGTGTCTGTTAGCAAGAAGACTCCCGATTAACTGAGGCTCATTTTCGTACCTGTCGTCAGTAAAAGGTTAGCCTAATTTCAACAAAAATGCTAACTAAAAGTATGTGTGAGTTTGTCAGGGGACCAGCAGGTGGAAGCATTGTCTTTCTAGAAGTTTGAAAAAGAACGTGTGCGTGATTATTCCATCCATGTGGGGCATTTGTCACTCGCTGTTGGAGAAAGATGAATAGAAAATGTTCCTGATCCTAGTCAACTGAATACACCAGACAGCCAACCACACACCTGGCTATAATTGTGCAGAGCAGCCGAAATAGCTCAGTTGGGAGAGCGTTAGACTGAAGATCTAAATGTCCCTGGTTCGATCCCGGGTTTCGGCAGGAAATTAATTTTGCCAGAGTTCTTCTACATTTGGCCTGGAAAACGGAGAGTTGCAGGTTTGAAACACAGGTTCAAAGGGAAAATATCGGTTGGACAAAATATCCTCTCCTCAACTCCTCCATTCTTTCTCTGTGACCCAACCTGTAGTCAGAGCATTTCATATTATTCTGTATGTATATCGAAGATACTCCATTTAGTATGATATGTTACGTTTCATATTGTATGTATTATTTGGGAATGTCCATCATCCATTTCGTATGAGATGTTATGAATTACAATTCGTATGATGTTACGAATTTCCAAAACGTACTATACATTACGAATGAGCAAAATGTACAATATGTTAAGATTTTACTAAACGTATGATATGTTACGAATTCCAATTTGTCTTTCACAACTGACTGCCACCAATCACCAGATAGCAGAGTGGCGCAGCGGAAGCGTGCTGGGCCCATAACCCAGAGGTCGATGGATCGAAACCATCCTCTGCTAAGTAATTTTAAGTGTGGACAATTCTGCGAAGGAAAAACACAAATTAAAAATGCTACATTAAAAGCCTTTACGCAATAGAAATGATACCTACGTAGTTATGATTCAACAAAATAAAAGCAGAACTTTGTTTTCAAAGAATGTGTTAAAATTGTGTTTGTGAGCAATACTATAACTTATATAATATATCAATTATAAAGAATGAATGGGTCAGTTAGACCACATTAATATTGCGTCATCCTGAAGGGTAAGTGCACATTTGATGTGTTCACTACCACTTACTCATGGACAGCGGATGAAATAACAGGTCATTTTATCTGAGTGCTTCTAGAAGTTCCACTACACATTGAGAGCCTGTGTCTGTTAGCAAGAAGACTCCCGATTAACTGAGGCTCATTTTCGTACCTGTCGTCAGTAAAAGGTTAGCCTAATTTCAACAAAAATGCTAACTAAAAGTATGTGTGAGTTTGTCAGGGGACCAGCAGGTGGAAGCATTGTCTTTCTAGAAGTTTGAAAAAGAACGTGTGCGTGATTATTCCATCCATGTGGGGCATTTGTCACTCGCTGTTGGAGAAAGATGAATAGAAAATGTTCCTGATCCTAGTCAACTGAATACACCAGACAGCCAACCACACACCTGGCTATAATTGTGCAGAGCAGCCGAAATAGCTCAGTTGGGAGAGCGTTAGACTGAAGATCTAAATGTCCCTGGTTCGATCCCGGGTTTCGGCAGGAAATTAATTTTGCCAGAGTTCTTCTACATTTGGCCTGGAAAACGGAGAGTTGCAGGTTTGAAACACAGGTTCAAAGGGAAAATATCGGTTGGACAAAATATCCTCTCCTCAACTCCTCCATTCTTTCTCTGTGACCCAACCTGTAGTCAGAGCATTTCATATTATTCTGTATGTATATCGAAGATACTCCATTTAGTATGATATGTTACGTTTCATATTGTATGTATTATTTGGGAATGTCCATCATCCATTTCGTATGAGATGTTATGAATTACAATTCGTATGATGTTACGAATTTCCAAAACGTACTATACATTACGAATGAGCAAAATGTACAAAATGTTAAGATTTTACTAAACGTATGATATGTTACGAATTCCAATTTGTCTTTCACAACTGACTGCCAGCAATCACCAGATAGCAGAGTGGCGCAGCGGAAGCGTGCTGGGCCCATAACCCAGAGGTCGATGGATCGAAACCATCCTCTGCTAAGTAATTTTAAGTGTGGACAATTCTGCGAAGGAAAAACACAAATTCAAAATGCTACATTAAAAGCCTTTATGCAATAGAAATGATACCTACGTAGTTATGATTCAACAAAATAAAAGCAGAACTTTGTTTTCAAAGAATGTGTTAAAATTGTGTTTGTGAGCAATACTATAACTTATATAATATATCAATTATAAAGAATGAATGGGTCAGTTAGACCACATTAATATTGCGTCATCCTGAAGGGTAAGTGCACATTTGATGTGTTCACTACCACTTACTCATGGACAGCGGATGAAATAACAGGTCATTTTATCTGAGTGCTTCTAGAAGTTCCACTACACATTGAGAGCCTGTGTCTGTTAGCAAGAAGACTCCCGATTAACTGAGGCTCATTTTCGTACCTGTCGTCAGTAAAAGGTTAGCCTAATTTCAACAAAAATGCTAACTAAAAGTATGTGTGAGTTTGTCAGGGGACCAGCAGGTGGAAGCATTGTCTTTCTAGAAGTTTGAAAAAGAACGTGTGCGTGATTATTCCATCCATGTGGGGCATTTGTCACTCGCTGTTGGAGAAAGATGAATAGAAAATATTCCTGATCCTAGTCAACTGAATACACCAGACAGCCAACCACACACCTGGCTATAATTTTGCAGAACAGCCGAAATAGCTCAGTTGGGAGAGCGTTAGACTGAAGATCTAAATGTCCCTGGTTCGATCCCGGGTTTCGGCAGGAAATTAATTTTGCCAGAGTTCTTCTACATTTGGCCTGGAAAACGGAGAGTTGCAGGTTTGAAACACAGGTTCAAAGGGAAAATATCGGTTGGACAAAATATCCTCTCCTCAACTCCTCCATTCTTTCTCTGTGACCCAACCTGTAGTCAGAGCATTTCATATTATTCTGTATGTATATCGAAGATACTCCATTTAGTATGATATGTTACGTTTCATATTGTATGTATTATTTGGGAATGTCCATCATCCATTTCGTATGAGATGTTATGAATTACAATTCGTATGATGTTACGAATTTCCAAAACGTACTATACATTACGAATAGGGCAAAATGTACAATATGTTAAGATTTTACTAAACGTATGATATGTTACGAATTCCAATTTGTCTTTCACAACTGACTCCCACCAATCACCAGATAGCAGAGTGGCGCAGCGGAAGCGTGCTGGGCCCATAACCCAGAGGTCGCTGGATCGAAACCATCCTCTGCTAAGTAATTTTAAGTGTGGACAATTCTGCGAAGGAAAAACACAAATTAAAAATGCTACATTAAAAGCCTTTATGCAATAGAAATGATACCTACGTAGTTATGATTCATCAAAATAAAAGGAGAACTTTGTTTTCAAAGAATTTGTTAAAATTGTGTTTGTGAGCAATACTATAACTTATATAATATATCAATTATAAAGAATGAATGGGTCAGTTAGACCACATTAATATTGCGTCATCCTGAAGGGTAAGTGCACATTTGATGTGTTCACTACCACTTACTCATGGACAGCGGATGAAATAACAGGTCATTTTATCTGAGTGCTTCTAGAAGTTCCACTACACATTGAGAGCCTGTGTCTGTTAGCAAGAAGACTCCCGATTAACTGAGGCTCATTTTCGTACCTGTCGTCAGTAAAAGGTTAGCCTAATTTCAACAAAAATGCTAACTAAAAGTATGTGTGAGTTTGTCAGGGGACCAGCAGGTGGAAGCATTGTCTTTCTAGAAGTTTGAAAAAGAACGTGTGCGTGATTATTCCATCCATGTGGGGCATTTGTCACTCGCTGTTGGAGAAAGATGAATAGAAAATGTTCCTGATCCTAGTCAACTGAATACACCAGACAGCCAACCACACACCTGGCTATAATTGTGCAGAGCAGCCGAAATAGCTCAGTTGGGAGAGCGTTAGACTGAAGATCTAAATGTCCCTGGTTCGATCCCGGGTTTCGGCAGGAAATTAATTTTGCCAGAGTTCTTCTACATTTGGCCTGGAAAACGGAGAGTTGCAGGTTTGAAACACAGGTTCAAAGGGAAAATATCGGTTGGACAAAATATCCTCTCCTCAACTCCTCCATTCTTTCTCTGTGACCCAACCTGTAGTCAGAGCATTTCATATTATTCTGTATGTATATCGAAGATACTCCATTTAGTATGATATGTTACGTTTCATATTGTATGTATTATTTGGGAATGTCCATCATCCATTTCGTATGAGATGTTATGAATTACAATTCGTATGATGTTACGAATTTCCAAAACGTACTATACATTACGAATGAGCAAAATGTACAATATGTTAAGATTTTACTAAACGTATGATATGTTACGAATTCCAATTTGTCTTTCACAACTGACTGCCAGCAATCACCAGATAGCAGAGTGGCGCAGCGGAAGCGTGCTGGGCCCATAACCCAGAGGTCGATGGATCGAAACCATCCTCTGCTAAGTAATTTTAAGTGTGGACAATTCTGCGAAGGAAAAACACAAATTCAAAATGCTACATTAAAAGCCTTTATGCAATAGAAATGATACCTACGTAGTTATGATTCAACAAAATAAAAGCAGAACTTTGTTTTCAAAGAATGTGTTAAAATTGTGTTTGTGAGCAATACTATAACTTATATAATATATCAATTATAAAGAATGAATGGGTCAGTTAGACCACATTAATATTGCGTCATCCTGAAGGGTAAGTGCACATTTGATGTGTTCACTACCACTTACTCATGGACAGCGGATGAAATAACAGGTCATTTTATCTGAGTGCTTCTAGAAGTTCCACTACACATTGAGAGCCTGTGTCTGTTAGCAAGAAGACTCCCGATTAACTGAGGCTCATTTTCGTACCTGTCGTCAGTAAAAGGTTAGCCTAATTTCAACAAAAATGCTAACTAAAAGTATGTGTGAGTTTGTCAGGGGACCAGCAGGTGGAAGCATTGTCTTTCTAGAAGTTTGAAAAAGAACGTGTGCGTGATTATTCCATCCATGTGGGGCATTTGTCACTCGCTGTTGGAGAAAGATGAATAGAAAATGTTCCTGATCCTAGTCAACTGAATACACCAGACAGCCAACCACACACCTGGCTATAATTGTGCAGAGCAGCCGAAATAGCTCAGTTGGGAGAGCGTTAGACTGAAGATCTAAATGTCCCTGGTTCGATCCCGGGTTTCGGCAGGAAATTAATTTTGCCAGAGTTCTTCTACATTTGGCCTGGAAAACGGAGAGTTGCAGGTTTGAAACACAGGTTCAAAGGGAAAATATCGGTTGGACAAAATATCCTCTCCTCAACTCCTCCATTCTTTCTCTGTGACCCAACCTGTAGTCAGAGCATTTCATATTATTCTGTATGTATATCGAAGATACTCCATTTAGTATGATATGTTACGTTTCATATTGTATGTATTATTTGGGAATGTCCATCATCCATTTCGTATGAGATGTTATGAATTACAATTCGTATGATGTTACGAATTTCCAAAACGTACTATACATTACGAA
>NW_026601844.1:0-32834 GCF_029448725.1 Salvelinus fontinalis
ATCTAGTATCTAACCCCGTCATCTAGTATCTAAACCCGTCATCTAGTATCTAAACCTGTCTTGTAGTATCTAAACCTGTCATGTAGTATCTAAACGTGTCATCTAGTATCTAACCCCGTCATCTAGTATCTAAACCCGTCATCTAGTATCTAAACCTGTCTTGTAGTATCTAAACCTGTCATGTAGTATCTAAACCCGTCATGTAGTATCTAAACCCGTCATGTAGTATCTAAACAGATCATGTAGTATCTAAACATATAATCTAGTATCTAAACCTGTCATGTAGTATCTAAACGTGTCATCTAGTATCTAACCCCGTCATCTAGTATCTAAACCCGTCATCTAGTATCTAAACCTGTCTTGTAGTATCTAAACCTGTCATGTAGTATCTAAACGTGTCATCTAGTATCTAACCCCGTCATCTAGTATCTAAACCCGTCATCTAGTATCTAAACCTGTCTTGTAGTATCTAAACCCATCATGTAGTATCTAAACCCGTCATGTAGTATCTAAACCCGTCATGTAGTATCTAAACAGATCATGTAGTATCTAAACATATAATCTAGTATCTAAACCCGTCATGTAGTATCTAAACATATCATGTAGTATCTAAACATATAATCTAGTATCTAAACCCGTCATGTAGTATCTAAACCCGTCATGTAGTA
This sequence comes from Salvelinus fontinalis, assembly GCF_029448725.1. Classification (NCBI taxonomy): domain Eukaryota; kingdom Metazoa; phylum Chordata; class Actinopteri; order Salmoniformes; family Salmonidae; genus Salvelinus; species Salvelinus fontinalis. The sequence goes on from NW_026601844.1 coordinate 669, forward strand.
TCTAAACCCGTCATGTAGTATCTAAACCCGTCATGTAGTATCTAAACCCGTCATGTAGTTTTTAAACCCGTCATGTAGTATCTAAACCCGTCATGTAGTATCTAAACCCGTCATGTAGTATCTAAACCCGTCATCTAGTATCTAAACCCGTCATGTAGTATCTAAACATATCATGTAGTATCTAAACATATAATCTAGTATCTAAACCCGTCATCTAGTATCTAAACCCGTCATGTAGTATCTAAACCCGTCATGTAGTATCTAAACCCGTCATGTAGCATCTAAACCCGTCATGTAGTATCTAAACATATCATGTAGTATCTAAACATATAATCTAGTATCTAAACCCGTCATGTAGTATCTAAACCCGTCATCTAGTATCTAAACCTGTCATCTAGTATCTAAACCCGTCATGTAGTATCTAAACCCGTCATGTAGTATCTAAACCCGTCATGTAGTATCTAAACCCGTCATGTAGTATCTAAACCCGTCATGTAGTATCTAAACCCGTCATGTAGTATCTAAACATATCATGTAGTATCTAAACATGTCATGTAGTATCTAAACCTGTCATGTAGTATCTAAACCTGTCATGTAGTATCTAAACGTGTCATCTAGTATCTAACCCCGTCATCTAGTATCTAAACCCGTCATCTAGTATCTAAACCTGTCTTGTAGTATCTAAACCTGTCATGTAGTATCTAAACCCGTCATGTAGTATCTAAACACGTCATGTAGTATCTAAACCCGTCATGTAGTATCTAAACATATCATGTAGTATCTAAACATATAATCTAGTATCTAAACACGTCATCTAGTATCTAAACCTGTCATGTAGTATCTAAACCTGTCATGTCGTATCTAAACCCGTCATGTAGTATCTAAACCCGTCATGTAGTATCTAAACCCGTCATGTAGTATCTAAACCCGTCATGTAGTATCTAAACCCGTCATGTAGTTTCTAAACCCGTCATGTAGTATCTAAACCCGTCATGTAGTATCTAAACCCGTCATGTAGTATCTAAACCCGTCATCTAGTATCTAAACCCGTCATGTAGTATCTAAACATATCATGTAGTATCTAAACATATAATCTAGTATCTAAACCCGTCATCTAGTATCTAAACCCGTCATGTAGTATCTAAACCCGTCATGTAGTATCTAAACCCGTCATGTAGTATCTAAACCCGTCATGTAGTTTCTAAACATATCATGTAGTATCTAAACATATAATCTAGTATCTAAACCCGTCATGTAGTATCTAAACCCGTCATCTAGTATCTAAACCTGTCATCTAGTATCTAAACCCGTCATGTAGTATCTAAACCCGTCATGTAGTATCTAAACCCGTCATGTAGTATCTAAACCCGTCATGTAGTATCTAAACCCGTCATCTAGCATCTAAACCCGTCATGTAGTATCTAAACATATCATGTAGTATCTAAACATATAATATAGTATCTAAACCCGTTATGTAGTATCTAAACCCGTCATGTAGTATCTAAACCCGTCATGTAGTATCTAAACCCGTCATGTAGTATCTAAACCCGTCATGTAGTATCTAAACATATCATGTAGTATCTAAACCCGTCATCTAGTATCTAAACCCGTCATGTAGTATCTAAACATATCATGTAGTATCTAAACATATAATCTAGTATCTAAACCCGTCATCTAGTATCTAAACCCGTCATGTAGTATCTAAACCCGTCATGTAGTATCTAAACCCGTCATGTAGCATCTAAACCCGTCATGTAGTATCTAAACATATCATGTAGTATCTAAACATATAATCTAGTATCTAAACCCGTCATGTAGTATCTAAACCCGTCATCTAGTATCTAAACCTGTCATCTAGTATCTAAACCCGTCATGTAGTATCTAAACCCGTCATGTAGTATCTAAACCCGTCATGTAGTATCTAAACCTGTCATGTAGTATCTAAACCCGTCATGTAGTATCTAAACCCGTCATGTAGTATCTAAACATATCATGTAGTATCTAAACATGTCATGTAGTATCTAAACCTGTCATGTAGTATCTAAACCTGTCATGTAGTATCTAAACGTGTCATCTAGTATCTAACCCCGTCATCTAGTATCTAAACCCGTCATCTAGTATCTAAACCTGTCTTGTAGTATCTAAACCTGTCATGTAGTATCTAAACGTGTCATCTAGTATCTAACCCCGTCATCTAGTATCTAAACCCGTCATCTAGTATCTAAACCTGTCTTGTAGTATCTAAACCTGTCATGTAGTATCTAAACCCGTCATGTAGTATCTAAACCCGTCATCTAGTATCTAAACCCGTCATGTAGTATCTAAACATATCATGTAGTATCTAAACATATAATCTAGTATCTAAACCCGTCATCTAGTATCTAAACCCGTCATGTAGTATCTAAACCCGTCATGTAGTATCTAAACCCGTCATGTAGTATCTAAACCCGTCATGTAGTTTCTAAACATATCATGTAGTATCTAAACATATAATCTAGTATCTAAACCCGTCATGTAGTATCTAAACCCGTCATCTAGTATCTAAACCTGTCATCTAGTATCTAAACCCGTCATGTAGTATCTAAACCCGTCATGTAGTATCTAAACCCGTCATGTAGTATCTAAACCCGTCATGTAGTATCTAAACCCGTCATCTAGCATCTAAACCCGTCATGTAGTATCTAAACATATCATGTAGTATCTAAACATATAATCTAGTATCTAAACCCGTCATGTAGTATCTAAACCCGTCATGTAGTATCTAAACCCGTCATGTAGTATCTAAACCCGTCATGTAGTATCTAAACCCGTCATGTAGTATCTAAACATATCATGTAGTATCTAAACCCGTCATCTAGTATCTAAACCAGTCATGTAGTATCTAAACATATCATGTAGTATCTAAACATATAATCTAGTATCTAAACCCGTCATCTAGTATCTAAACCCGTCATGTAGTATCTAAACCCGTCATGTAGTATCTAAACCCGTCATGTAGTATCTAAACCCGTCATGTAGTATCTAAACCCGTCATGTAGTATCTAAACATATAATCTAGTATCTAAACCTGTCATGTAGTATCTAAACCCGTCATCTAGTATCTAAACCTGTCATCTAGTATCTAAACCCGTCATGTAGTATCTAAACCCGTCATGTAGTATCTAAACCCGTCATGTAGTATCTAAACCTGTCATGTAGTATCTAAACCCGTCATGTAGTATCTAAACCCGTCATGTAGTATCTAAACATATCATGTAGTATCTAAACATGTCATGTAGTATCTAAACCTGTCATGTAGTATCTAAACCTGTCATGTAGTATCTAAACGTGTCATCTAGTATCTAACCCCGTCATCTAGTATCTAAACCCGTCATCTAGTATCTAAACCTGTCTTGTAGTATCTAAACCTGTCATGTAGTATCTAAACGTGTCATCTAGTATCTAACCCCGTCATCTAGTATCTAAACCCGTCATCTAGTATCTAAACCTGTCTTGTAGTATCTAAACCTGTCATGTAGTATCTAAACCCGTCATGTAGTATCTAAACACGTCATGTAGTATCTAAACCCGTCATGTAGTATCTAAACATATCATGTAGTATCTAAACATATAATCTAGTATCTAAACCCGTCATCTAGTATCTAAACCTGTCATGTAGTATCTAAAACTGTCATGTAGTATCTAAACCCGTCATGTAGTATCTAAACCCGTCATGTAGTATCTAAACCCGTCATGTAGTATCTAAACCCGTCATGTAGTATCTAAACCCGTCATGTAGTATCTAAACCCGTCATGTAGTATCTAAACCCGTCATGTAGTATCTAAACATATCATGTAGTATCTAAACATATAATCTAGTATCTAAACCCGTCATCTAGTATCTAAACCCGTCATGTAGTATCTAAACCCGTCATGTAGTATCTAAACCCGTCATGTAGTATCTAAACCCGTCATGTAGTTTCTAAACATATCATGTAGTATCTAAACATATAATCTAGTATCTAAACCCGTCATGTAGTATCTAAACCCGTCATCTAGTATCTAAACCTGTCATCTAGTATCTAAACCCGTCATGTAGTATCTAAACCCGTCATGTAGTATCTAAACCCGTCATGTAGTATCTAAACCCGTCATGTAGTATCTAAACCCGTCATCTAGCATCTAAACCCGTCATGTAGTATCTAAACATATCATGTAGTATCTAAACATATAATCTAGTATCTAAACCCGTCATGTAGTATCTAAACCCGTCATGTAGTTTTTAAACCCGTCATGTAGTATCTAAACCCGTCATGTAGTATCTAAACCCGTCATGTAGTATCTAAACATATCATGTAGTATCTAAACATATAATCTAGTATTTAAACCCGTCATGTAGTATCTAAACATATCATGTAGTATCTAAACATATAATCTAGTATCTAAACCCGTCATGTAGTATCTAAACCCGTCATGTAGTTTTTAAACCCGTCATGTAGTATCTAAACCCGTCATGTAGTATCTAAACCCGTCATGTAGTATCTAAACCCGTCATGTAGTATCTAAACCCGTCATGTAGTTTCTAAACATATCATGTAGTATCTAAACATATAATCTAGTATCTAAACCCGTCATGTAGTATCTAAACCCGTCATCTAGTATCTAAACCTGTCATCTAGTATCTAAACCCGTCATGTAGTATCTAAACCCGTCATGTAGTATCTAAACCCGTCATGTAGTATCTAAACCCGTCATCTAGTATCTAAACCCGTCATGTAGTATCTAAACATATCATGTAGTATCTAAACATATCATGTAGTATCTAAACATATAATCTAGTATCTAAACCCGTCATGTAGTATCTAAACCCGTCATGTAGTATCTAAACCCGTCGTGTAGTATCTAAACCCGTCATGTAGTATCTAAACCCGTCATGTAGTTTTTAAACCCGTCATGTAGTATCTAAACCTGTCATCTAGTATCTAAACCTGTCATGTAGTATCTAAACCTGTCATGTAGAATCTAAACCTGTCATGTAGTATCTAAACCTGTCATGTAGTATCTAAACCTGTCATGGAGAATCTAAACCTGTCATGTAGTATCTAAACCTGTCATGTAGTATCTAAACCTGTCTTGTAGTATCTAAACCTGTCATGTAGTATCTAAACGTGTCATCTAGTATCTAACCCCGTCATCTAGTATTTAAACCCGTCATCTAGTATCTAAACCTGTCTTGTAGTATCTAAACCTGTCATGTAGTATCTAAACCCGTCATGTAGTATCTAAACCCGTCATGTAGTATCTAAACCCGTCATGTAGTATCTAAACCCGTCATGTAGTATCTAAACCCGTCATGTAGTGTCTAAACCCGTCATGTAGTATCTAAACCCGTCATGTAGTTTCTAAACCCGTCATGTAGTATCTAAACCCGTCATGTAGTATCTAAACGTATCATGTAGTATCTAAACATATAATCTAGTATCTAAACCCGTCATCTAGTATCTAAACCTGTCATGTAGTATCTAAACCTGTCATGTAGTATCTAAACCCGTCATGTAGTATCTAAACCCGTCATGTAGTATCTAAACCCGTCATGTAGTATCTAAACCCGTCATGTAGTATCTAAACCCGTCATGTAGTTTCTAAACCCGTCATGTAGTATCTAAACCCGTCATGTAGTATCTAAACCCGTCATCTAGTATCTAAACCCGTCATGTAGTATCTAAACATATCATGTAGTATCTAAACATATAATCTAGTATCTAAACCCGTCATCTAGTATCTAAACCCGTCATGTAGTATCTAAACCCGTCATGTAGTATCTAAACCCGTCATGTAGTATCTAAACCCGTCATGTAGTATCTAAACATATCATGTAGTATCTAAACATATAATCTAGTATCTAAACCCGTCATGTAGTATCTAAACCCGTCATCTAGTATCTAAACCTGTCATCTAGTATCTAAACCCGTCATGTAGTATCTAAACCCGTCATGTAGTATCTAAACCCGTCATGTAGTATCTAAACCCGTCATGTAGTATCTAAACACGTCATGTAGTATCTAAACCCGTCATGTAGTATCTAAACATTTCATGTAGTATCTAAACATATAATCTAGTATCTAAACCCGTCATCTAGTATCTAAACCTGTCATGTAGTATCTAAACCTGTCATGTAGTATCTAAACCCGTCATGTAGTATCTAAACCCGTCATGTAGTATCTAAACCCGTCATGTAGTATCTAAACCCGTCATGTAGTATCTAAACCCGTCATGTAGTTTCTAAACCCGTCATGTAGTATCTAAACCCGTCATGTAGTATCTAAACCCGTCATGTAGTATCTAAACCCGTCATCTAGTATCTAAACCCGTCATGTAGTATCTAAACATATCATGTAGTATCTAAACATATAATCTAGTATCTAAACCCGTCATCTAGTATCTAAACCCGTCATGTAGTATCTAAACCCGTCATGTAGTATCTAAACCCGTCATGTAGTATCTAAACCCGTCATGTAGTTTCTAAACATATCATGTAGTATCTAAACATATAATCTAGTATCTAAACCCATCATGTAGTATCTAAACCCGTCATGTAGTATCTAAACCCGTCATCTAGTATCTAAACCCGTCATGTAGTATCTAAACATATCATGTAGTATCTAAACATATAATCTAGTATCTAAACCCGTCATGTAGTATCTAAACCCGTCATGTAGTATCTAAACCCGTCATGTAGTATCTAAACCCGTCATGTAGTATCTAAACCCGTCATGTAGTATCTAAACAGATCATGTAGTATCTAAACATATAATCTAGTATCTAAACCCGTCATGTAGTATCTAAACATATCATGTAGTATCTAAACATATAATCTAGTATCTAAACCCGTCATGTAGTATCTAAACCCATCATGTAGTATCTAAACCCGTCATGTAGTATCTAAACCCGTCATGTAGTATCTAAACCCGTCATGTAGTTTTTAAACCCGTCATGTAGTATCTAAACCCGTCATGTAGTATCTAAACCCGTCATGTAGTATCTAAACCCGTCATCTAGTATCTAAACCCGTCATGTAGTATCTAAACATATCATGTAGTATCTAAACATATAATCTAGTATCTAAACCCGTCATCTAGTATCTAAACCCGTCATGTAGTATCTAAACCCGTCATGTAGTATCTAAACCCGTCATGTAGCATCTAAACCCGTCATGTAGTATCTAAACATATCACGTAGTATCTAAACATATAATCTAGTATCTAAACCCGTCATGTAGTATCTAAACCCGTCATCTAGTATCTAAACATGTCATCTAGTATCTAAACCCGTCATGTAGTATCTAAACCCGTCATGTAGTATCTAAACCCGTCATGTAGTATCTAAACCCGTCATGTAGTATCTAAACCCGTCATGTAGTATCTAAACCCGTCATGTAGTATCTAAACATATCATGTAGTATCTAAACATGTCATGTAGTATCTAAACCTGTCATGTAGTATCTAAACCTGTCATGTAGTATCTAAACGTGTCATCTAGTATCTAACCCCGTCATCTAGTATCTAAACCCGTCATCTAGTATCTAAACCTGTCTTGTAGTATCTAAACCTGTCATGTAGTATCTAAACACGTCATGTAGTATCTAAACACGTCATGTAGTATCTAAACCCGTCATGTAGTATCTAAACATATCATGTAGTATCTAAACATATAATCTAGTATCTAAACCCGTCATCTAGTATCTAAACCTGTCATGTAGTATCTAAACCTGTCATGTAGTATCTAAACCCGTCATGTAGTATCTAAACCCGTCATGTAGTATCTAAACCCGTCATGTAGTATCTAAACCCGTCATGTAGTATCTAAACCCGTCATGTAGTTTCTAAACCCGTCATGTAGTATCTAAACCCGTCATGTAGTATCTAAACCCGTCATGTAGTATCTAAACCCGTCATGTAGTATCTAAACCCGTCATGTAGTATCTAAACATATCATGTAGTATCTAAACATATAATCTAGTATCTAAACCCGTCATCTAGTATCTAAACCCGTCATGTAGTTTCTAAACCCGTCATGTAGTATCTAAACCCGTCATGTAGTATCTAAACCCGTCATGTAGTTTCTAAACATATCATGTAGTATCTAAACATATAATCTAGTATCTAAACCCGTCATGTAGTATCTAAACCCGTCATCTAGTATCTAAACCTGTCATCTAGTATCTAAACCCGTCATGTAGTATCTAAACCCGTCATGTAGTATCTAAACCCGTCATGTAGTATCTAAACCCGTCATGTAGTATCTAAACCCGTCATCTAGCATCTAAACCCGTCATGTAGCATCTAAACATATCATGTAGTATCTAAACATATAATCTAGTATCTAAACCCGTCATGTAGTATCTAAACCCGTCATGTAGTATCTAAACCCGTCATGTAGTATCTAAACCCGTCATGTAGTATCTAAACCCGTCATGTAGTATCTAAACATATAATCTAGTATCTAAACCCGTCATCTAGTATCTAAACCCGTCATGTAGTATCTAAACCCGTCATGTAGTATCTAAACCCGTCATGTAGCATCTAAACCCGTCATGTAGTATCTAAACATATCATGTAGTATCTAAACATATAATCTAGTATCTAAACCCGTCATCTAGTATCTAAACCTGTCATCTAGTATCTAAACCCGTCATGTAGTATCTAAACCCGTCATGTAGTATCTAAACCCGTCATGTAGTATCTAAACCTGTCATGTAGTATCTAAACCCGTCATGTAGTATCTAAACCCATCATGTAGTATCTAAACATATCATGTAGTATCTAAACATGTCATGTAGTATCTAAACCTGTCATGTAGTATCTAAACCTGTCATGTAGTATCTAAACGTGTCATCTAGTATCTAACCCCGTCATCTAGTATCTAAACCCGTCATCTAGTATCTAAACCTGTCTTGTAGTATCTAAACCTGTCATGTAGTATCTAAACGTGTCATCTAGTATCTAACCCCGTCATCTAGTATCTAAACCCGTCATCTAGTATCTAAACCTGTCTTGTAGTATCTAAACCTGTCATGTAGTATCTAAACCCGTCATGTAGTATCTAAACCCGTCATGTAGTATCTAAACCCGTCATGTAGTATCTAAACCCGTCATGTAGTATCTAAACATATCATGTAGTATCTAAACATATAATCTAGTATTTAAACCCGTCATGTAGTATCTAAACATATCATGTAGTATCTAAACATATAATCTAGTATCTAAACCCGTCATGTAGTATCTAAACCCGTCATGTAGTATCTAAACCCGTCATGTAGTATCTAAACCCGTCATGTAGTATCTAAACCCGTCATGTAGTTTTTAAACCCGTCATGTAGTATCTAAACCCGTCATGTAGTATCTAAACCCGTCATGTAGTATCTAAACCCGTCATCTAGTATCTAAACCCGTCATGTAGTATCTAAACATATCATGTGGTATCTAAACATATAATCTAGTATCTAAACCCGTCATCTAGTATCTAAACCCGTCATGTAGTATCTAAACCCGTCATGTAGTATCTAAACCCGTCATGTAGCATCTAAACCCGTCATGTAGTATCTAAACATATCATGTAGTATCTAAACATATAATCTAGTATCTAAACCCGTCATGTAGTATCTAAACCCGTCATCTATCATCTAAACCTGTCATCTAGTATCTAAACCCGTCATGTAGTATCTAAACCCGTCATGTAGTATCTAAACCCGTCATGTAGTATCTAAACCCGTCATGTAGTATCTAAACCCGTCATGTAGTATCTAAACCCGTCATGTAGTATCTAAACATATCATGTAGTATCTAAACCCGTCATGTAGTATCTAAACCCGTCATGTAGTATCTAAACCCGTCATGTAGTATCTAAACCCGTCATGTAGTATCTAAACCCGTCATGTAGTATCTAAACCCGTCATGTAGTATCTAAACATATCATGTAGTATCTAAACATATAATCTAGTATTTAAACCCGTCATGTAGTATCTAAACATATCATGTAGTATCTAAACATATAATCTAGTATCTAAACCCGTCATGTAGTTTCTAAACCCGTCATGTAGTATCTAAACCCGTCATGTAGTATCTAAACCCGTCATGTAGTATCTAAACCCGTCATCTAGTATCTAAACCCGTCATGTAGTATCTAAACATATCATGTAGTATCTAAACATATAATCTAGTATCTAAACCCGTCATCTAGTATCTAAACCCGTCATGTAGTATCTAAACCCGTCATGTAGTATCTAAACCCGTCATGTAGTATCTAAACCCGTCATGTAGTTTCTAAACATATCATGTAGTATCTAAACATATAATCTAGTATCTAAACCCGTCATGTAGTATCTAAACCCGTCATCTAGTATCTAAACCTGTCATCTAGTATCTAAACCCGTCATGTAGTATCTAAACCCGTCATGTAGTATCTAAACCCGTCATGTAGTATCTAAACCCGTCATGTAGTATCTAAACCCGTCATCTAGCATCTAAACCCGTCATGTAGTATCTAAACATATCATGTAGTATCTAAACATATAATCTAGTATCTAAACCCGTCATGTAGTATCTAAACCCGTCATGTAGTATCTAAACCCGTCATGTAGTATCTAAACCCGTCATGTAGTATTTAAACCCGTCATGTAGTATCTAAACATATCATGTAGTATCTAAACATATAATCCAGTATTTAAACCCGTCATGTAGTATCTAAACATATCATGTAGTATCTAAACATATAATCTAGTATCTAAACCCGTCATGTAGTATCTAAACCCGTCATGTAGTATCTAAACCCGTCATGTAGTATCTAAACCCGTCATGTAGTATCTAAAACCGTCATGTAGTTTTTAAACCCGTCATGTAGTATCTAAACCCGTCATGTAGTATCTAAACCCGTCTTGTAGTATCTAAACCCGTCATGTAGTATCTAAACCCGTCATGTAGTTTCTAAACATATCATGTAGTATCTAAACATATAATCTAGTATCTAAACCCGTCATGTAGTATCTAAACCCGTCATCTAGTATCTAAACCTGTCATCTAGTATCTAAACCCGTCATGTAGTATCTAAACCCGTCATGTAGTATCTAAACCCGTCATGTAGTATCTAAACCCGTCATCTAGTATCTAAACCCGTCATGTAGTATCTAAACATATCATGTAGTATCTAAACATATAATCTAGTATTTAAACCCGTCATGTAGTATCTAAACATATCATGTAGTATCTAAACATATAATCTAGTATCTAAACCCGTCATGTAGTATCTAAACCCGTCATGTAGTATCTAAACCCGTCATGTAGTATCTAAACCCGTCATGTAGTATCTAAACCCGTCATGTAGTTTTTAAACCCGTCATGTAGTATCTAAACCCGTCATGTAGTATCTAAACCCGTCATGTAGTATCTAAACCCGTCATCTAGTATCTAAACCCGTCATGTAGTATCTAAACATATCATGTAGTATCTAAACATATAATCTAGTATCTAAACCCGTCATCTAGTATCTAAACCCGTCATGTAGTATCTAAACCCGTCATGTAGTATCTAAACCCGTCATGTAGCATCTAAACCCGTCATGTAGTATCTAAACCCGTCATGTAGTATCTAAACCCGTCATGTAGTATCTAAACCCGTCATCTAGCATCTAAACCCGTCATGTAGTATCTAAACATATCATGTAGTATCTAAACATATAATCTAGTATCTAAACCCGTCATGTAGTATCTAAACCCGTCATGTAGTATCTAAACCCGTCATGTAGTATCTAAACCCGTCATGTAGTATCTAAACCCGTCATGTAGTATCTAAACATATCATGTAGTATCTAAACATACAATCTAGTATCTAAACCCGTCATCTAGTATCTAAACCTGTCATGTAGTATCTAAACCTGTCATGTAGTATCTAAACCCGTCATGTAGTATCTAAACCCGTCATGTAGTATCTAAACCCGTCATCTAGTATCTAAACCTGTCATCTAGTATCTAAACCTGTCATGTAGTATCTAAACCTGTCATGTAGAATCTAAACCTGTCATGTAGTATCTAAACCTGTCATGTAGTATCTAAACCTGTCATGGAGAATCTAAACCTGTCATGTAGTATCTAAACCTGTCATGTAGTATCTAAACCTGTCTTGTAGTATCTAAACCTGTCATGTAGTATCTAAACGTGTCATCTAGTATCTAACCCCGTCATCTAGTATCTAAACCCGTCATCTAGTATCTAAACCTGTCTTGTAGTATCTAAACCTGTCATGTAGTATCTAAACCCGTCATGTAGTATCTAAACCCGTCATGTAGTATCTAAACCCGTCATGTAGTATCTAAACCCGTCATGTAGTATCTAAACCCGTCATGTAGTGTCTAAACCCGTCATGTAGTATCTAAACCCGTCATGTAGTTTCTAAACCCGTCATGTAGTTTCTAAACCCGTCATGTAGTATCTAAACCTGTCATGTAGTATCTAAACCCGTCATGTAGTATCTAAACCCGTCATGTAGTATCTAAACCCGTCATGTAGTATCTAAACCCGTCATCTAGTATCCAAACCTGTCATCTAGTATCTAAACCTGTCATGTAGTATCTAAACCTGTCATGTAGAATCTAAACCTGTCATCTAGTATCTAAACCTGTCATGTAGTATCTAAACCTGTCATGTAGAATCTAAACCTGTCATGTAGTATCTAAACCTGTCATGTAGTATCTAAACGTGTCATCTAGTATCTAAACCCGTCATCTAGTATCTAAACCCGTCATGTAGTATCTAAACCCGTCATGTAGTATCTAAACCCGTCATGTAGTATCTAAACCCGTCATCTAGTATCTAAACCCGTCATGTAGTATCTAAACATATCATGTAGTATCTAAACATATAATCTAGTATCTAAACCCGTCATCTAGTATCTAAACCCGTCATGTAGTATCTAAACCCGTCATGTAGTATCTAAACCCGTCATGTAGTATCTAAACCCGTCATGTAGTTTCTAAACATATCATGTAGTATCTAAACATATAATCTAGTATCTAAACCCGTCATGTAGTATCTAAACCCGTCATCTAGTATCTAAACCTGTCATCTAGTATCTAAACCCGTCATGTAGTATCTAAACCCGTCATGTAGTATCTAAACCCGTCATGTAGTATCTAAACCCGTCATGTAGTATCTAAACCCGTCATCTAGCATCTAAACCCGTCATGTAGTATCTAAACATATCATGTAGTATCTAAACATATAATCTAGTATCTAAACCCGTCATGTAGTATCTAAACCCGTCATGTAGTATCTAAACCCGTCATGTAGTATCTAAACCCGTCATGTAGTATTTAAACCCGTCATGTAGTATCTAAACATATCATGTAGTATCTAAACATATAATCCAGTATTTAAACCCGTTATGTAGTATCTAAACATATCATGTAGTATCTAAACATATAATCTAGTATCTAAACCCGTCATGTAGTATCTAAACCCGTCATGTAGTATCTAAACCCGTCATGTAGTATCTAAACCCGTCATGTAGTATCTAAAACCGTCATGTAGTTTTTAAACCCGTCATGTAGTATCTAAACCCGTCATGTAGTATCTAAACCCGTCTTGTAGTATCTAAACCCGTCATGTAGTATCTAAACCCGTCATGTAGTTTCTAAACATATCATGTAGTATCTAAACATATAATCTAGTATCTAAACCCGTCATGTAGTATCTAAACCCGTCATCTAGTATCTAAACCTGTCATCTAGTATCTAAACCCGTCATGTAGTATCTAAACCCGTCATGTAGTATCTAAACCCGTCATGTAGTATCTAAACCCGTCATCTAGTATCTAAACCCGTCATGTAGTATCTAAACATATCATGTAGTATCTAAACATATAATCTAGTATTTAAACCCGTCATGTAGTATCTAAACATATCATGTAGTATCTAAACATATAATCTAGTATCTAAACCCGTCATGTAGTATCTAAACCCGTCATGTAGTATCTAAACCCGTCATGTAGTATCTAAACCCGTCATGTAGTATCTAAACCCGTCATGTAGTTTTTAAACCCGTCATGTAGTATCTAAACCCGTCATGTAGTATCTAAACCCGTCATGTAGTATCTAAACCCGTCATCTAGTATCTAAACCCGTCATGTAGTATCTAAACATATCATGTAGTATCTAAACATATAATCTAGTATCTAAACCCGTCATCTAGTATCTAAACCCGTCATGTAGTATCTAAACCCGTCATGTAGTATCTAAACCCGTCATGTAGCATCTAAACCCGTCATGTAGTATCTAAACCCGTCATGTAGTATCTAAACCCGTCATGTAGTATCTAAACCCGTCATCTAGCATCTAAACCCGTCATGTAGTATCTAAACATATCATGTAGTATCTAAACATATAATCTAGTATCTAAACCCGTCATGTAGTATCTAAACCCGTCATGTAGTATCTAAACCCGTCATGTAGTATCTAAACCCGTCATGTAGTATCTAAACCCGTCATGTAGTATCTAAACATATCATGTAGTATCTAAACATACAATCTAGTATCTAAACCCGTCATCTTGTATCTAAACCTGTCATGTAGTATCTAAACCTGTCATGTAGTATCTAAACCCGTCATGTAGTATCTAAACCCGTCATGTAGTATCTAAACCCGTCATCTAGTATCTAAACCTGTCATCTAGTATCTAAACCTGTCATGTAGTATCTAAACCTGTCATGTAGAATCTAAACCTGTCATGTAGTATCTAAACCTGTCATGTAGTATCTAAACCTGTCATGGAGAATCTAAACCTGTCATGTAGTATCTAAACCTGTCATGTAGTATCTAAACCTGTCTTGTAGTATCTAAACCTGTCATGTAGTATCTAAACGTGTCATCTAGTATCTAACCCCGTCATCTAGTATCTAAACCCGTCATCTAGTATCTAAACCTGTCTTGTAGTATCTAAACCTGTCATGTAGTATCTAAACCCGTCATGTAGTATCTAAACCCGTCATGTAGTATCTAAACCCGTCATGTAGTATCTAAACCCGTCATGTAGTATCTAAACCCGTCATGTAGTGTCTAAACCCGTCATGTAGTATCTAAACCCGTCATGTAGTTTCTAAACCCGTCATGTAGTTTCTAAACCCGTCATGTAGTATCTAAACCTGTCATGTAGTATCTAAACCCGTCATGTAGTATCTAAACCCGTCATGTAGTATCTAAACCCGTCATGTAGTATCTAAACCCGTCATCTAGTATCCAAACCTGTCATCTAGTATCTAAACCTGTCATGTAGTATCTAAACCTGTCATGTAGAATCTAAACCTGTCATCTAGTATCTAAACCTGTCATGTAGTATCTAAACCTGTCATGTAGAATCTAAACCTGTCATGTAGTATCTAAACCTGTCATGTAGTATCTAAACGTGTCATCTAGTATCTAAACCCGTCATCTAGTATCTAAACCCGTCATCTAGTATCTAAACACGTCATGTAGTATCTAAACCCGTCATGTAGTATCTAAACATATCATGTAGTATCTAAACATATAATCTAGTATCTAAACCCGTCATCTAGTATCTAAACCTGTCATGTAGTATCTAAACCTGTCATGTAGTATCTAAACCCGTCATGTAGTATCTAAACCCGTCATGTAGTATCTAAACCCGTCATGTAGTATCTAAACATATAATCTAGTATCTAAACCCGTCATGTAGTACCTAAACATATCATGTAGTATCTAAACATATAATCTAGTATCTAAACCCGTCATCTAGTATCTAAACCTGTCATGTAGTATCTAAACCTGTCATGGAGAATCTAAACCTGTCATGTAGTATCTAAACCTGTCATGTAGTATCTAAACATATCATGTAGTATCTAAACATATAATCTAGTATCTAAACCCGTCATGTAGTATCTAAACCCGTCATCTATCATCTAAACCTGTCATCTAGTATCTAAACCCGTCATGTAGTATCTAAACCCGTCATGTAGTATCTAAACCCGTCATGTAGTATCTAAACCCGTCATGTAGTATCTAAACCCGTCATGTAGTATCTAAACCCGTCATGTAGTATCTAAACATATCATGTAGTATCTAAACATACAATCTAGTATCTAAACCCGTCATCTAGTATCTAAACCTGTCATGTAGTATCTAAACCTGTCATGTAGTATCTAAACCCGTCATGTAGTATCTAAACCCGTCATGTAGTATCTAAACCCGTCATGTAGTATCTAAACCCGTCATCTAGTATCTAAACCTGTCATCTAGTATCTAAACCTGTCATGTAGTATCTAAACCTGTCATGTAGAATCTAAACCTGTCATGTAGTATCTAAACCTGTCATGTAGTATCTAAACCTGTCATGGAGAATCTAAACCTGTCATGTAGTATCTAAACCTGTCATGTAGTATCTAAACCTGTCTTGTAGTATCTAAACCTGTCATGTAGTATCTAAACGTGTCATCTAGTATCTAACCCCGTCATCTAGTATCTAAACCCGTCATCTAGTATCTAAACCTGTCTTGTAGTATCTAAACCTGTCATGTAGTATCTAAACCCGTCATGTAGTATCTAAACCCGTCATGTAGTATCTAAACCCGTCATGTAGTATCTAAACCCGTCATGTAGTATCTAAACCCGTCATGTAGTGTCTAAACCCGTCATGTAGTGTCTAAACCCGTCATGTAGTATCTAAACCCGTCATGTAGTTTCTAAACCCGTCATGTAGTATCTAAACCTGTCATGTAGTATCTAAACCCGTCATGTAGTATCTAAACCCGTCATGTAGTATCTAAACCCGTCATGTAGTATCTAAACCCGTCATCTAGTATCCAAACCTGTCATCTAGTATCTAAACCTGTCATGTAGTATCTAAACCTGTCATGTAGTATCTAAACCTGTCATGTAGTATCTAAACCTGTCATGTAGAATCTAAACCTGTCATGTAGTATCTAAACCTGTCATGTAGTATCTAAACGTGTCATCTAGTATCTAAACCCGTCATCTAGTATCTAAACCCGTCATCTAGTATCTAAACACGTCATGTAGTATCTAAACCCGTCATGTAGTATCTAAACATATCATGTAGTATCTAAACATATAATCTAGTATCTAAACCCGTCATCTAGTATCTAAACCTGTCATGTAGTATCTAAACCTGTCATGTAGTATCTAAACCCGTCATGTAGTATCTAAACCCGTCATGTAGTATCTAAAACCGTCATGTAGTATCTAAACCCGTCATGTAGTATCTAAACCCGTCATGTAGTTTCTAAACCCGTCATGTAGTATCTAAACCCGTCATGTAGTATCTAAACCCGTCATGTAGTATCTAAACCCGTCATCTAGTATCTAAACCCGTCATGTAGTATCTAAACATATCATGTAGTATCTAAACATATAATCTAGTATCTAAACCCGTCATCTAGTATCTAAACCCGTCATGTAGTATCTAAACCCGTCATGTAGTATCTAAACCCGTCATGTAGTATCTAAACCCGTCATGTAGTTTCTAAACATATCATGTAGTATCTAAACATATAATCTAGTATCTAAACCCGTCATGTAGTATCTAAACCCGTCATCTAGTATCTAAACCTGTCATCTAGTATCTAAACCCGTCATGTAGTATCTAAACCCGTCATGTAGTATCTAAACCCGTCATGTAGTATCTAAACCTGTCATGTAGTATCTAAACCCGTCATCTAGTATCTAAACCTGTCTTGTAGTATCTAAACCTGTCATGTAGTATCTAAACCCGTCATGTAGTATCTAAACCCGTCATGTAGTATCTAAACCCGTCATGTAGTATCTAAACCCGTCATGTAGTTTCTAAACCCGTCATGTAGTATCTAAACCCGTCATGTAGTATCTAAACATATCATGTAGTATCTAAACATATAATCCAGTATTTAAACCCGTCATGTAGTATCTAAACATATCATGTAGTATCTAAACATATAATCTAGTATCTAAACCCGTCATGTAGTATCTAAACCCGTCATGTAGTATCTAAACCCGTCATGTAGTATCTAAACCCGTCATGTAGTATCTAAACCCGTCATGTAGTTTTTAAACCCGTCATGTAGTATCTAAACCCGTCATGTAGTATCTAAACCCGTCATGTAGTATCTAAACCCGTCATGTAGTATCTAAACCCGTCATGTAGTTTCTAAACATATCATGTAGTATCTAAACATATAATCTAGTATCTAAACCCGTCATGTAGTATCTAAACCCGTCATCTAGTATCTAAACCTGTCATCTAGTATCTAAACCCGTCATGTAGTATCTAAACCCGTCATGTAGTATCTAAACCCGTCATCTAGTATCTAAACCCGTCATGTAGTATCTAAACATACCATGCAGTTTCTAAACATATAATCTAGTATCTAAACCCGTCATGTAGTACCTAAACCCGTCATGTAGTATCTAAACCCGTCATGTAGTATCTAAACCCGTCATGTAGTATCTAAACCCGTCATGTAGTATCTAAACCCGTCATGTAGTATCTAAACATATCATGTAGTATCTAAACATATAATCTAGTATTTAAACCCGTC
Organism: Salvelinus fontinalis; assembly: GCF_029448725.1. NCBI lineage: Eukaryota > Metazoa > Chordata > Actinopteri > Salmoniformes > Salmonidae > Salvelinus > Salvelinus fontinalis. Next base: position 19,241 of record NW_026601844.1, read on the forward strand.
ATGTAGTATCTAAACATATCATGTAGTATCTAAACATATGATCTAGTATCTAAACCCGTCATGTAGTATCTAAACCCGTCATGTAGTATCTAAACCCGTCATGTAGTATCTAAACCCGTCATGTAGTATCTAAACCCGTCATGTAGTTTTTAAACCCGTCATGTAGTATCTAAACCCGTCATGTAGTATCTAAACCCGTCATGTAGTATCTAAACCCGTCATGTAGTATCTAAACCCGTCATGTAGTTTCTAAACATATCATGTAGTATCTAAACATATAATCTAGTATCTAAACCCGTCATGTAGTATCTAAACCCGTCATCTAGTATCTAAACCTGTCATCTAGTATCTAAACCCGTCATGTAGTATCTAAACCCGTCATGTAGTATCTAAACCCGTCATCTAGTATCTAAACCCGTCATGTAGTATCTAAACATACCATGCAGTTTCTAAACATATAATCTAGTATCTAAACCCGTCATGTAGTACCTAAACCCGTCATGTAGTATCTAAACCCGTCATGTAGTATCTAAACCCGTCATGTAGTATCTAAACCCGTCATGTAGTATCTAAACCCGTCATGTAGTATCTAAACATATCATGTAGTATCTAAACATATAATCTAGTATTTAAACCCGTCATGTAGTATCTAAACATATCATGTAGTATCTAAACATATGATCTAGTATCTAAACCCGTCATGTAGTATCTAAACCCGTCATGTAGTATCTAAACCCGTCATGTAGTATCTAAACCCGTCATGTAGTATCTAAACCCGTCATGTAGTTTTTAAACCCGTCATGTAGTATCTAAACCCGTCATGTAGTATCTAAACCCGTCATGTAGTATCTAAACCCGTCATGTAGTATCTAAACCCGTCATCTAGTATCTAAACCCGTCATGTAGTATCTAAACATATCATGTAGTATCTAAACATATAATCTAGTATCTAAACCCGTCATCTAGTATCTAAACCCGTCATGTAGTATCTAAACCCGTCATGTAGTATCTAAACCCGTCATGTAGCATCTAAACCCGTCATGTAGTATCTAAACATATCATGTAGTATCTAAACATATAATCTAGTATCTAAACCCGTCATCTAGTATCTAAACCCGTCATGTAGTATCTAAACCCGTCATGTAGTATCTAAACCCGTCATCTAGTATCTAAACCTGTCATCTAGTATCTAAACCCGTCATCTAGTATCTAAACCTGTCATCTAGTATCTAAACCCGTCATGTAGTATCTAAACCCGTCATGTAGTATCTAAACCCGTCATGTAGTATCTAAACCCGTCATGTAGTATCTAAACATATCATGTAGTATCTAAACATATAATCTAGTATCTAAACCCGTCATCTAGTATCTAAACCCGTCATGTAGTATCTAAACCCGTCATGTAGTATCTAAACCCGTCATGTAGCATCTAAACCCGTCATGTAGTATCTAAACCCGTCATGTAGTATCTAAACCCGTCATGTAGTATCTAAACCCGTCATCTAGCATCTAAACCCGTCATGTAGTATCTAAACATATCATGTAGTATCTAAACATATAATCTAGTATCTAAACCCGTCATGTAGTATCTAAACCCGTCATGTAGTATCTAAACCCGTCATGTAGTATCTAAACCCGTCATGTAGTATCTAAACCCGTCATGTAGTATCTAAACATATCATGTAGTATCTAAACATACAATCTAGTATCTAAACCCGTCATCTAGTATCTAAACCTGTCATGTAGTATCTAAACCTGTCATGTAGTATCTAAACCCGTCATGTAGTATCTAAACCCGTCATGTAGTATCTAAACCCGTCATCTAGTATCTAAACCTGTCATCTAGTATCTAAACCTGTCATGTAGTATCTAAACCTGTCATGTAGAATCTAAACCTGTCATGTAGTATCTAAACCTGTCATGTAGTATCTAAACCTGTCATGGAGAATCTAAACCTGTCATGTAGTATCTAAACCTGTCATGTAGTATCTAAACCTGTCTTGTAGTATCTAAACCTGTCATGTAGTATCTAAACGTGTCATCTAGTATCTAACCCCGTCATCTAGTATCTAAACCCGTCATCTAGTATCTAAACCTGTCTTGTAGTATCTAAACCTGTCATGTAGTATCTAAACCCGTCATGTAGTATCTAAACCCGTCATGTAGTATCTAAACCCGTCATGTAGTATCTAAACCCGTCATGTAGTATCTAAACCCGTCATGTAGTGTCTAAACCCGTCATGTAGTATCTAAACCCGTCATGTAGTTTCTAAACCCGTCATGTAGTTTCTAAACCCGTCATGTAGTATCTAAACCTGTCATGTAGTATCTAAACCCGTCATGTAGTATCTAAACCCGTCATGTAGTATCTAAACCCGTCATGTAGTATCTAAACCCGTCATCTAGTATCCAAACCTGTCATCTAGTATCTAAACCTGTCATGTAGTATCTAAACCTGTCATGTAGAATCTAAACCTGTCATCTAGTATCTAAACCTGTCATGTAGTATCTAAACCTGTCATGTAGAATCTAAACCTGTCATGTAGTATCTAAACCTGTCATGTAGTATCTAAACGTGTCATCTAGTATCTAAACCCGTCATCTAGTATCTAAACCCGTCATCTAGTATCTAAACACGTCATGTAGTATCTAAACCCGTCATGTAGTATCTAAACATATCATGTAGTATCTAAACATATAATCTAGTATCTAAACCCGTCATCTAGTATCTAAACCTGTCATGTAGTATCTAAACCTGTCATGTAGTATCTAAACCCGTCATGTAGTATCTAAACCCGTCATGTAGTATCTAAACCCGTCATGTAGTATCTAAACATATAATCTAGTATCTAAACCCGTCATGTAGTACCTAAACATATCATGTAGTATCTAAACATATAATCTAGTATCTAAACCCGTCATCTAGTATCTAAACCTGTCATGTAGTATCTAAACCTGTCATGGAGAATCTAAACCTGTCATGTAGTATCTAAACCTGTCATGTAGTATCTAAACATATCATGTAGTATCTAAACATATAATCTAGTATCTAAACCCGTCATGTAGTATCTAAACCCGTCATCTATCATCTAAACCTGTCATCTAGTATCTAAACCCGTCATGTAGTATCTAAACCCGTCATGTAGTATCTAAACCCGTCATGTAGTATCTAAACCCGTCATGTAGTATCTAAACCCGTCATGTAGTATCTAAACCCGTCATGTAGTATCTAAACATATCATGTAGTATCTAAACATACAATCTAGTATCTAAACCCGTCATCTAGTATCTAAACCTGTCATGTAGTATCTAAACCTGTCATGTAGTATCTAAACCCGTCATGTAGTATCTAAACCCGTCATGTAGTATCTAAACCCGTCATGTAGTATCTAAACCCGTCATCTAGTATCTAAACCTGTCATCTAGTATCTAAACCTGTCATCTAGTATCTAAACCTGTCATGTAGTATCTAAACCTGTCATGTAGAATCTAAACCTGTCATGTAGTATCTAAACCTGTCATGTAGTATCTAAACCTGTCATGGAGAATCTAAACCTGTCATGTAGTATCTAAACCTGTCATGTAGTATCTAAACCTGTCTTGTAGTATCTAAACCTGTCATGTAGTATCTAAACGTGTCATCTAGTATCTAACCCCGTCATCTAGTATCTAAACCCGTCATCTAGTATCTAAACCTGTCTTGTAGTATCTAAACCTGTCATGTAGTTTCTAAACCCGTCATGTAGTTTCTAAACCCGTCATGTAGTATCTAAACCTGTCATGTAGTATCTAAACCCGTCATGTAGTATCTAAACCTGTCATGTAGTATCTAAACCCGTCATGTAGTTTCTAAACATATCATGTAGTATCTAAACATATAATCTAATATCTAAACCTGTCATGTAGTATCTAAACATATCATGTAGTATCTAAACATATAATCTAGTATCTAAACCCGTCATGTAGTATCTAAACCCGTCATCTATCATCTAAACCTGTCATCTAGTATCTAAACCCGTCATGTAGTATCTAAACCCGTCATGTAGTATCTAAACCCGTCATGTAGTATCTAAACCCGTCATGTAGTATCTAAACCCGTCATGTAGTATCTAAACCCGTCATGTAGTATCTAAACATATCATGTAGTATCTAAACCCGTCATGTAGTATCTAAACCCGTCATGTAGTATCTAAACCCGTCATGTAGTATCTAAACCCGTCATGTAGTATCTAAACCCGTCATGTAGTATCTAAACCCGTCATGTAGTATCTAAACATATCATGTAGTATCTAAACATATAATCTAGTATTTAAACCCGTCATGTAGTATCTAAACATATCATGTAGTATCTAAACATATAATCTAGTATCTAAACCCGTCATGTAGTTTCTAAACCCGTCATGTAGTATCTAAACCCGTCATGTAGTATCTAAACCCGTCATGTAGTATCTAAACCCGTCATCTAGTATCTAAACCCGTCATGTAGTATCTAAACATATCATGTAGTATCTAAACATATAATCTAGTATCTAAACCCGTCATCTAGTATCTAAACCCGTCATGTAGTATCTAAACCCGTCATGTAGTATCTAAACCCGTCATGTAGTATCTAAACCCGTCATGTAGTTTCTAAACATATCATGTAGTATCTAAACATATAATCTAGTATCTAAACCCGTCATGTAGTATCTAAACCCGTCATCTAGTATCTAAACCTGTCATCTAGTATCTAAACCCGTCATGTAGTATCTAAACCCGTCATGTAGTATCTAAACCCGTCATGTAGTATCTAAACCCGTCATGTAGTATCTAAACCCGTCATCTAGCATCTAAACCCGTCATGTAGTATCTAAACATATCATGTAGTATCTAAACATATAATCTAGTATCTAAACCCGTCATGTAGTATCTAAACCCGTCATGTAGTATCTAAACCCGTCATGTAGTATCTAAACCCGTCATGTAGTATTTAAACCCGTCATGTAGTATCTAAACATATCATGTAGTATCTAAACATATAATCCAGTATTTAAACCCGTCATGTAGTATCTAAACATATCATGTAGTATCTAAACATATAATCTAGTATCTAAACCCGTCATGTAGTATCTAAACCCGTCATGTAGTATCTAAACCCGTCATGTAGTATCTAAACCCGTCATGTAGTATCTAAAACCGTCATGTAGTTTTTAAACCCGTCATGTAGTATCTAAACCCGTCATGTAGTATCTAAACCCGTCTTGTAGTATCTAAACCCGTCATGTAGTATCTAAACCCGTCATGTAGTTTCTAAACATATCATGTAGTATCTAAACATATAATCTAGTATCTAAACCCGTCATGTAGTATCTAAACCCGTCATCTAGTATCTAAACCTGTCATCTAGTATCTAAACCCGTCATGTAGTATCTAAACCCGTCATGTAGTATCTAAACCCGTCATGTAGTATCTAAACCCGTCATCTAGTATCTAAACCCGTCATGTAGTATCTAAACATATCATGTAGTATCTAAACATATAATCTAGTATTTAAACCCGTCATGTAGTATCTAAACATATCATGTAGTATCTAAACATATAATCTAGTATCTAAACCCGTCATGTAGTATCTAAACCCGTCATGTAGTATCTAAACCCGTCATGTAGTATCTAAACCCGTCATGTAGTATCTAAACCCGTCATGTAGTTTTTAAACCCGTCATGTAGTATCTAAACCCGTCATGTAGTATCTAAACCCGTCATGTAGTATCTAAACCCGTCATCTAGTATCTAAACCCGTCATGTAGTATCTAAACATATCATGTAGTATCTAAACATATAATCTAGTATCTAAACCCGTCATCTAGTATCTAAACCCGTCATGTAGTATCTAAACCCGTCATGTAGTATCTAAACCCGTCATGTAGCATCTAAACCCGTCATGTAGTATCTAAACCCGTCATGTAGTATCTAAACCCGTCATGTAGTATCTAAACCCGTCATCTAGCATCTAAACCCGTCATGTAGTATCTAAACATATCATGTAGTATCTAAACATATAATCTAGTATCTAAACCCGTCATGTAGTATCTAAACCCGTCATGTAGTATCTAAACCCGTCATGTAGTATCTAAACCCGTCATGTAGTATCTAAACCCGTCATGTAGTATCTAAACATATCATGTAGTATCTAAACATACAATCTAGTATCTAAACCCGTCATCTAGTATCTAAACCTGTCATGTAGTATCTAAACCTGTCATGTAGTATCTAAACCCGTCATGTAGTATCTAAACCCGTCATGTAGTATCTAAACCCGTCATCTAGTATCTAAACCTGTCATCTAGTATCTAAACCTGTCATGTAGTATCTAAACCTGTCATGTAGAATCTAAACCTGTCATGTAGTATCTAAACCTGTCATGTAGTATCTAAACCTGTCATGGAGAATCTAAACCTGTCATGTAGTATCTAAACCTGTCATGTAGTATCTAAACCTGTCTTGTAGTATCTAAACCTGTCATGTAGTATCTAAACGTGTCATCTAGTATCTAACCCCGTCATCTAGTATCTAAACCCGTCATCTAGTATCTAAACCTGTCTTGTAGTATCTAAACCTGTCATGTAGTATCTAAACCCGTCATGTAGTATCTAAACCCGTCATGTAGTATCTAAACCCGTCATGTAGTATCTAAACCCGTCATGTAGTATCTAAACCCGTCATGTAGTGTCTAAACCCGTCATGTAGTATCTAAACCCGTCATGTAGTTTCTAAACCCGTCATGTAGTTTCTAAACCCGTCATGTAGTATCTAAACCTGTCATGTAGTATCTAAACCCGTCATGTAGTATCTAAACCCGTCATGTAGTATCTAAACCCGTCATGTAGTATCCAAACCCGTCATCTAGTATCCAAACCTGTCATCTAGTATCTAAACCTGTCATGTAGTATCTAAACCTGTCATGTAGAATCTAAACCTGTCATCTAGTATCTAAACCTGTCATGTAGTATCTAAACCTGTCATGTAGAATCTAAACCTGTCATGTAGTATCTAAACCTGTCATGTAGTATCTAAACGTGTCATCTAGTATCTAAACCCGTCATCTAGTATCTAAACCCGTCATGTAGTATCTAAACCCGTCATGTAGTATCTAAACCCGTCATGTAGTATCTAAACCCGTCATCTAGTATCTAAACCCGTCATGTAGTATCTAAACATATCATGTAGTATCTAAACATATAATCTAGTATCTAAACCCGTCATCTAGTATCTAAACCCGTCATGTAGTATCTAAACCCGTCATGTAGTATCTAAACCCGTCATGTAGTATCTAAACCCGTCATGTAGTTTCTAAACATATCATGTAGTATCTAAACATATAATCTAGTATCTAAACCCGTCATGTAGTATCTAAACCCGTCATCTAGTATCTAAACCTGTCATCTAGTATCTAAACCCGTCATGTAGTATCTAAACCCGTCATGTAGTATCTAAACCCGTCATGTAGTATCTAAACCCGTCATGTAGTATCTAAACCCGTCATCTAGCATCTAAACCCGTCATGTAGTATCTAAACATATCATGTAGTATCTAAACATATAATCTAGTATCTAAACCCGTCATGTAGTATCTAAACCCGTCATGTAGTATCTAAACCCGTCATGTAGTATCTAAACCCGTCATGTAGTATTTAAACCCGTCATGTAGTATCTAAACATATCATGTAGTATCTAAACATATAATCCAGTATTTAAACCCGTTATGTAGTATCTAAACATATCATGTAGTATCTAAACATATAATCTAGTATCTAAACCCGTCATGTAGTATCTAAACCCGTCATGTAGTATCTAAACCCGTCATGTAGTATCTAAACCCGTCATGTAGTATCTAAAACCGTCATGTAGTTTTTAAACCCGTCATGTAGTATCTAAACCCGTCATGTAGTATCTAAACCCGTCTTGTAGTATCTAAACCCGTCATGTAGTATCTAAACCCGTCATGTAGTTTCTAAACATATCATGTAGTATCTAAACATATAATCTAGTATCTAAACCCGTCATGTAGTATCTAAACCCGTCATCTAGTATCTAAACCTGTCATCTAGTATCTAAACCCGTCATGTAGTATCTAAACCCGTCATGTAGTATCTAAACCCGTCATGTAGTATCTAAACCCGTCATCTAGTATCTAAACCCGTCATGTAGTATCTAAACATATCATGTAGTATCTAAACATATAATCTAGTATTTAAACCCGTCATGTAGTATCTAAACATATCATGTAGTATCTAAACATATAATCTAGTATCTAAACCCGTCATGTAGTATCTAAACCCGTCATGTAGTATCTAAACCCGTCATGTAGTATCTAAACCCGTCATGTAGTATCTAAACCCGTCATGTAGTTTTTAAACCCGTCATGTAGTATCTAAACCCGTCATGTAGTATCTAAACCCGTCATGTAGTATCTAAACCCGTCATCTAGTATCTAAACCCGTCATGTAGTATCTAAACATATCATGTAGTATCTAAACATATAATCTAGTATCTAAACCCGTCATCTAGTATCTAAACCCGTCATGTAGTATCTAAACCCGTCATGTAGTATCTAAACCCGTCATGTAGCATCTAAACCCGTCATGTAGTATCTAAACCCGTCATGTAGTATCTAAACCCGTCATGTAGTATCTAAACCCGTCATCTAGCATCTAAACCCGTCATGTAGTATCTAAACATATCATGTAGTATCTAAACATATAATCTAGTATCTAAACCCGTCATGTAGTATCTAAACCCGTCATGTAGTATCTAAACCCGTCATGTAGTATCTAAACCCGTCATGTAGTATCTAAACCCGTCATGTAGTATCTAAACATATCATGTAGTATCTAAACATACAATCTAGTATCTAAACCCGTCATCTTGTATCTAAACCTGTCATGTAGTATCTAAACCTGTCATGTAGTATCTAAACCCGTCATGTAGTATCTAAACCCGTCATGTAGTATCTAAACCCGTCATCTAGTATCTAAACCTGTCATCTAGTATCTAAACCTGTCATGTAGTATCTAAACCTGTCATGTAGAATCTAAACCTGTCATGTAGTATCTAAACCTGTCATGTAGTATCTAAACCTGTCATGGAGAATCTAAACCTGTCATGTAGTATCTAAACCTGTCATGTAGTATCTAAACCTGTCTTGTAGTATCTAAACCTGTCATGTAGTATCTAAACGTGTCATCTAGTATCTAACCCCGTCATCTAGTATCTAAACCCGTCATCTAGTATCTAAACCTGTCTTGTAGTATCTAAACCTGTCATGTAGTATCTAAACCCGTCATGTAGTATCTAAACCCGTCATGTAGTATCTAAACCCGTCATGTAGTATCTAAACCCGTCATGTAGTATCTAAACCCGTCATGTAGTGTCTAAACCCGTCATGTAGTATCTAAACCCGTCATGTAGTTTCTAAACCCGTCATGTAGTTTCTAAACCCGTCATGTAGTATCTAAACCTGTCATGTAGTATCTAAACCCGTCATGTAGTATCTAAACCCGTCATGTAGTATCTAAACCCGTCATGTAGTATCTAAACCCGTCATCTAGTATCCAAACCTGTCATCTAGTATCTAAACCTGTCATGTAGTATCTAAACCTGTCATGTAGAATCTAAACCTGTCATCTAGTATCTAAACCTGTCATGTAGTATCTAAACCTGTCATGTAGAATCTAAACCTGTCATGTAGTATCTAAACCTGTCATGTAGTATCTAAACGTGTCATCTAGTATCTAAACCCGTCATCTAGTATCTAAACCCGTCATCTAGTATCTAAACACGTCATGTAGTATCTAAACCCGTCATGTAGTATCTAAACATATCATGTAGTATCTAAACATATAATCTAGTATCTAAACCCGTCATCTAGTATCTAAACCTGTCATGTAGTATCTAAACCTGTCATGTAGTATCTAAACCCGTCATGTAGTATCTAAACCCGTCATGTAGTATCTAAACCCGTCATGTAGTATCTAAACATATAATCTAGTATCTAAACCCGTCATGTAGTACCTAAACATATCATGTAGTATCTAAACATATAATCTAGTATCTAAACCCGTCATCTAGTATCTAAACCTGTCATGTAGTATCTAAACCTGTCATGGAGAATCTAAACCTGTCATGTAGTATCTAAACCTGTCATGTAGTATCTAAACATATCATGTAGTATCTAAACATATAATCTAGTATCTAAACCCGTCATGTAGTATCTAAACCCGTCATCTATCATCTAAACCTGTCATCTAGTATCTAAACCCGTCATGTAGTATCTAAACCCGTCATGTAGTATCTAAACCCGTCATGTAGTATCTAAACCCGTCATGTAGTATCTAAACCCGTCATGTAGTATCTAAACCCGTCATGTAGTATCTAAACATATCATGTAGTATCTAAACATACAATCTAGTATCTAAACCCGTCATCTAGTATCTAAACCTGTCATGTAGTATCTAAACCTGTCATGTAGTATCTAAACCCGTCATGTAGTATCTAAACCCGTCATGTAGTATCTAAACCCGTCATGTAGTATCTAAACCCGTCATCTAGTATCTAAACCTGTCATCTAGTATCTAAACCTGTCATGTAGTATCTAAACCTGTCATGTAGAATCTAAACCTGTCATGTAGTATCTAAACCTGTCATGTAGTATCTAAACCTGTCATGGAGAATCTAAACCTGTCATGTAGTATCTAAACCTGTCATGTAGTATCTAAACCTGTCTTGTAGTATCTAAACCTGTCATGTAGTATCTAAACGTGTCATCTAGTATCTAACCCCGTCATCTAGTATCTAAACCCGTCATCTAGTATCTAAACCTGTCTTGTAGTATCTAAACCTGTCATGTAGTATCTAAACCCGTCATGTAGTATCTAAACCCGTCATGTAGTATCTAAACCCGTCATGTAGTATCTAAACCCGTCATGTAGTATCTAAACCCGTCATGTAGTGTCTAAACCCGTCATGTAGTGTCTAAACCCGTCATGTAGTATCTAAACCCGTCATGTAGTTTCTAAACCCGTCATGTAGTATCTAAACCTGTCATGTAGTATCTAAACCCGTCATGTAGTATCTAAACCCGTCATGTAGTATCTAAACCCGTCATGTAGTATCTAAACCCGTCATCTAGTATCCAAACCTGTCATCTAGTATCTAAACCTGTCATGTAGTATCTAAACCTGTCATGTAGTATCTAAACCTGTCATGTAGTATCTAAACCTGTCATGTAGAATCTAAACCTGTCATGTAGTATCTAAACCTGTCATGTAGTATCTAAACGTGTCATCTAGTATCTAAACCCGTCATCTAGTATCTAAACCCGTCATCTAGTATCTAAACACGTCATGTAGTATCTAAACCCGTCATGTAGTATCTAAACATATCATGTAGTATCTAAACATATAATCTAGTATCTAAACCCGTCATCTAGTATCTAAACCTGTCATGTAGTATCTAAACCTGTCATGTAGTATCTAAACCCGTCATGTAGTATCTAAACCCGTCATGTAGTATCTAAAACCGTCATGTAGTATCTAAACCCGTCATGTAGTATCTAAACCCGTCATGTAGTTTCTAAACCCGTCATGTAGTATCTAAACCCGTCATGTAGTATCTAAACCCGTCATGTAGTATCTAAACCCGTCATCTAGTATCTAAACCCGTCATGTAGTATCTAAACATATCATGTAGTATCTAAACATATAATCTAGTATCTAAACCCGTCATCTAGTATCTAAACCCGTCATGTAGTATCTAAACCCGTCATGTAGTATCTAAACCCGTCATGTAGTATCTAAACCCGTCATGTAGTTTCTAAACATATCATGTAGTATCTAAACATATAATCTAGTATCTAAACCCGTCATGTAGTATCTAAACCCGTCATCTAGTATCTAAACCTGTCATCTAGTATCTAAACCCGTCATGTAGTATCTAAACCCGTCATGTAGTATCTAAACCCGTCATGTAGTATCTAAACCTGTCATGTAGTATCTAAACCCGTCATCTAGTATCTAAACCTGTCTTGTAGTATCTAAACCTGTCATGTAGTATCTAAACCCGTCATGTAGTATCTAAACCCGTCATGTAGTATCTAAACCCGTCATGTAGTATCTAAACCCGTCATGTAGTTTCTAAACCCGTCATGTAGTATCTAAACCCGTCATGTAGTATCTAAACATATCATGTAGTATCTAAACATATAATCCAGTATTTAAACCCGTCATGTAGTATCTAAACATATCATGTAGTATCTAAACATATAATCTAGTATCTAAACCCGTCATGTAGTATCTAAACCCGTCATGTAGTATCTAAACCCGTCATGTAGTATCTAAACCCGTCATGTAGTATCTAAACCCGTCATGTAGTTTTTAAACCCGTCATGTAGTATCTAAACCCGTCATGTAGTATCTAAACCCGTCATGTAGTATCTAAACCCGTCATGTAGTATCTAAACCCGTCATGTAGTTTCTAAACATATCATGTAGTATCTAAACATATAATCTAGTATCTAAACCCGTCATGTAGTATCTAAACCCGTCATCTAGTATCTAAACCTGTCATCTAGTATCTAAACCCGTCATGTAGTATCTAAACCCGTCATGTAGTATCTAAACCCGTCATCTAGTATCTAAACCCGTCATGTAGTATCTAAACATACCATGCAGTTTCTAAACATATAATCTAGTATCTAAACCCGTCATGTAGTACCTAAACCCGTCATGTAGTATCTAAACCCGTCATGTAGTATCTAAACCCGTCATGTAGTATCTAAACCCGTCATGTAGTATCTAAACCCGTCATGTAGTATCTAAACATATCATGTAGTATCTAAACATATAATCTAGTATTTAAACCCGTCATGTAGTATCTAAACATATCATGTAGTATCTAAACATATGATCTAGTATCTAAACCCGTCATGTAGTATCTAAACCCGTCATGTAGTATCTAAACCCGTCATGTAGTATCTAAACCCGTCATGTAGTATCTAAACCCGTCATGTAGTTTTTAAACCCGTCATGTAGTATCTAAACCCGTCATGTAGTATCTAAACCCGTCATGTAGTATCTAAACCCGTCATGTAGTATCTAAACCCGTCATGTAGTTTCTAAACATATCATGTAGTATCTAAACATATAATCTAGTATCTAAACCCGTCATGTAGTATCTAAACCCGTCATCTAGTATCTAAACCTGTCATCTAGTATCTAAACCCGTCATGTAGTATCTAAACCCGTCATGTAGTATCTAAACCCGTCATCTAGTATCTAAACCCGTCATGTAGTATCTAAACATACCATGCAGTTTCTAAACATATAATCTAGTATCTAAACCCGTCATGTAGTACCTAAACCCGTCATGTAGTATCTAAACCCGTCATGTAGTATCTAAACCCGTCATGTAGTATCTAAACCCGTCATGTAGTATCTAAACCCGTCATGTAGTATCTAAACATATCATGTAGTATCTAAACATATAATCTAGTATTTAAACCCGTCATGTAGTATCTAAACATATCATGTAGTATCTAAACATATGATCTAGTATCTAAA
>NW_026601845.1:0-32803 GCF_029448725.1 Salvelinus fontinalis
CTCTTTAATCCAAAATATTTTTTGTCAAACTCTTTGGTTTAGTGGTCATAATGATAGATTTCGTAACCCATGTTTGGAAATTAATGAATCTGCTAACTTCTGACATGTTTTACAAAAACCTAAAAGACATGCAATGGGTTACGAAAATAGCTCTAATCACAGATTGGTAGCCCCGATTTGAAATCCGACTTCGTACTGGAAATGCAGACAAGAAGGGGAAGATTTTATATAGCAGAATTTTTTTTCTGTAAAATGTTGCGAAAGGGGTCAAAACGGCAGTTAAAGTTTGGGAAAGTTTGAAAAACATATGGTAGTGCATTTAGAGAAACTGCTCTAACGTAAGTTCCATACTGAATAAACCTTCTCCGCATTTGACAAGCAGAGAAGTAGAGGAACTCTTTAATCCAAAATATTTTTTGTCAAACTCTTTGGTTTAGTGGTCATAATGATAGATTTCGTAACCCATGTTTGGAAATTAATGAATCTGCTAACTTCTGACATGTTTTACAAAAACCTAAAAGACATGCAATGGGTTACGAAAATAGCTCTAATCACAGATTGGTAGCCCCGATTTGAAATCCGACTTCGTACTGGAAATGCAGACAAGAAGGGGAAGATTTTATAGAGCAGAATTTTTTTTCTGTAAAATGTTGCGAAAGGGGTCAAAACGGCAGTTAGTTTGGGAAAGTTTGAAAAACATATGGTAGTGCATTTAGAGAAACTGCTCTAACGTAAGTTTCATACTGAATAAACCTTCTCCGCATTTGACAAGCAGAGAAGTAGAGGAACGTTTTACTCCAAAATATTTTTTGTCAAACTCTTTGGTTTAGTGGTCATAATGATAGATTTCGTAACCCATGTTTGGAAATGAATGAATCTGCTAACTTCTGACATGTTTTACAAAAACCTAAAAGACATGCAATGGGTTACGAAAATAGCTCTAGTCACAGACTGGTAGCCCCGATTTGAAATCCGACTTCGTCCTTGAAAAGCAGACAAGAAGGGGGAGATTTTATATAGCAGACATTTTTTTCTGTAAAATGTTGCGGAAGGGGTCAAAACGGCAGTTGTTTGGGAAAGTTTGAAAACATGTGTTAGCGTTAGTAAAACTGTTGTAACGTAAGTTCCATACTGAATAAACTGTTTCCGCATTTGACAAGCAGAAGTAGAGGAAGGATTTAATCGAAAATATTTTTGTCTAACTCTTTTAGTGGTCAAAATGATAGTTGTTTGGAAATAAATGAATCTTCTAACTTCTGACATGTTTTACAAAAACCTAAAAGACATGCAATGGGTTACGAAAATAGCTCTAGTTACAGATTGGTAGCCCCGATTTGAAATCTGACTTCGTACTGGAAATGCAGACAAGAAGGGGAAGATTTTATAGAGCAGAATTTTTTTTCTGTAAAATGTTGCGAAAGGGGTCAAAACGGCAGTTAAAGTTTGGGAAAGTTTGAAAAACATATGGTAGTGCATTTAGAGAAACTGCTCTAACGTAAGTTCCATACTGAATAAACCTTCTCCGCATTTGACAAGCAGAGAAGTAGAGGAACGTTTTAAAACCTGTTATGGCTGCACGCTGAATATTGAAAAAACTGGAAAATGTGTGCACATTTTCAAACGGCCTCCTAAGAAACTTTTTATTTTCCAATATGCATATATTTACTACTGTTGGATAGATAACAGTCTGTAGTTTCTAAAAAGGTTTGAATTGTTTCTCTAAGTCGAACAGAAATATTTTTACAGCCATTTTCCCAGCCGAATTGAGTTTCCCAAAATGCGATGTGTCTCTTTAAGACCTTCTCTATAAAAGGCCATTTGACTTGGGACCATAGGGACACGTCAGAGGCGTACGTCAGACTGTAATGCGGAAGTGAGAATTGAAAGGAGTCGAATATCTCGTCCCTGGACTGAATAACAGAACTTCTTGTGAGAGCTGCGCAGTTAAAATAAAAATCCGGGCGCGAAGGATAATTTGATCTCGGCTTCTGGAACAAGGTAGGTAACGTTGAATATGATGCCTGACTACGATATTATTTGCTACATGTCACAAAATCATCCTAAAGTAGGTTTTTTCAATATACTTTAATTATATTATTGCAATTTATTCTGGACTTTAGATGTGAAACGACGGAAGAATTTTTTGAAGAAACGCTTTCTGGCGCAGCAATGCTACCGTGCTAGCTAACCAAAGAGGGAAATCATTCGTTCTGGAACCCAACTAAAGACTCTACTGGACATTGGACCCCGTTACAACATTCTGATGGAGTACCAAGAAAGATAAGACCCAATTTGGGATGCTTTTTCATATATATGTCGAACTGTTGAATGCTAACGCTGCTAACTATGCTAGGCTAGCGCTTGACTAGAATCAATGCTGCCTTATGCTAGCTTATGATGTTAGCTAATATAACGATATATTGTGTTTTCGCTGTAAAACACTTCAAAAATCGGAAATGTTGTCTGTATTCACAAGATATCTGTCTTTCATTAGTTATCCACCATATGTTTTTCTGAAATGTTTTATGAGGTGTAATTAGTAGCCGACGTTGGTGTATGTATTTTCTCTGGCTACTCCCGGCTGGATTCAGACTGTAGCTATGTATTAGCATTTTTGGGTAGCATCAATGTAAAACAGATTTATAGCTAAAATATGCACTTTTTATGAACAAAACATAGATTTATTGTGTAACATGTTATATGACTGTCATCTGAGGTCGTTTTTTCTGGGCTCTTTAGGTTGGTTTTAGTTTATTTCGGTTGGTTGTGCATGCTACTTCAATCATAATTCATACTTCATAATCATAATTCATACGTGTCTGTCCACTTTTGTATTTGGTGGTGAGCTAACATAAATATATGTGGTGTTTTCTCTGTAAAACATTTAAAAAATCGGACATGTTGGCTGGATTGACAAGATGTTTATCTTTCAAATGCTGTATTGGACTTGTTAATGTGTAAAAGTTAAATATTTTAAAAAAATAGATTTTGAATTTCGCGCTCTGCAGCTGTTGTCATTTTCGGTCCGAGGTCGGGCTTGCACCCCAAACAGGTTAATCCAAAATATTTTTTGTCAAACTCTTTGGTTTAGTGGTCATAATGATAGATTTCGTAACCCATGTTTGGAAATTAATGAATCTGCTAACTTCTGACATGTTTTACAAAAACCTAAAAGACATGCAATGGGTTACGAAAATAGCTCTAGTCACAGACTGGTAGCCCCGATTTGAAATCCGACTTCGTCCTTGAAAAGCAGACAAGAAGGGGGAGATTTTATATAGCAGACATTTTTTTCTGTAAAATGTTGAGGAAGGGGTCAAAACGGCAGTTGTTTGGGAAAGTTTGAAAACATGTGGTAGCGTTAGTAAAACTGTTGTAACGTAAGTTCCATACTGAATAAACTGTTTCCGCATTTTAGAAGTAGAGGAAGGATTTAATCCAAAATATTTTTGTCTAACTCTTTTAGTGGTCAAAATGATAGTTGTTTGGAAATAAATGAATCTTCTAACTTCTGACATGTTTTACAAAAAAATAAAAGACATGCAATGGGTTACGAAAATAGCTCTAGTTACAGATTGGTAGCCCCGATTTGAAATCCGACTTCATACTGGAAATGCAGACAAGAAGGGGAAGATTTTGTAGAGCAGAATTTTTTTTCTGTAAAATGTTTGCGAAAGGGGTCAAAACGGCAGTTAAAGTTTGGGAAAGTTTGAAAAACATATGGTAGTGCATTTAGAGAAACTGCTCTAACGTAAGTTCCATACTGAATAAACCTTCTCCGCATTTGACAAGCAGAGAAGTAGAGGAACGTTTTAATCCAAAATATTTTTTGTCAAACTCTTTGGTTTAGTGGTCATAATGATAGATTTCGTAACCCATGTTTGGAAATGAATGAATCTGCTAACTTCTGACATGTTTTACAAAAACCTAAAAGACATGCAATGGGTTACGAAAATAGCTCTAGTCACAGACTGGTAGCCCCGATTTGAAATCCGACTTCGTCCTTGAAAAGCAGACAAGAAGGGGGAGATTTTATATAGCAGACATTTTTTTCTGTAAAATGTTGCGGAAGGGGTCAAAACGGCAGTTGTTTGGGAAAGTTTGAAAACATGTGTTAGCGTTAGTAAAACTGTTGTAACGTAAGTTCCACACTGAATAAACTGTTTCCGCATTTGACAAGCAGAAGTAGAGGAAGGATTTAATCCAAAATATTTTTGTCTAACTCTTTTAGTGGTCAAAATGATAGTTGTTTGGAAAGAAATGAATCTTCTAACTTCTGACATGTTTTACAAAAACCTAAAAGACATGCAATGGGTTACGAAAATAGCTCTAGTTACAGATTGGTAGCCCCGATTTGAAATCCGACTTCGTACTGGAAATGCAGACAAGAAGGGGAAGATTTTATAGAGCAGAATTTTTTTTCTGTAAAATGTTGCGAAAGGGGTCAAAACGGCAGTTAAAGTTTGGGAAAGTTTGAAAAACATATGGTAGTGCATTTAGAGAAACTGCTCTAACGTAAGTTCCATACTGAATAAACCTTCTCCGCATTTGACAAGCAGAGAAGTAGAGGAACTCTTTAATCCAAAATATTTTTTGTCAAACTCTTTGGTTTAGTGGTCATAATGATAGATTTCGTAACCCATGTTTGGAAATTAATGAATCTGCTAACTTCTGACATGTTTTACAAAAACCTAAAAGACATGCAATGGGTTACGAAAATAGCTCTAATCACAGATTGGTAGCCCCGATTTGAAATCCGACTTCGTACTGGAAATGCAGACAAGAAGGGGAAGATTTTATAGAGCAGAATTTTTTTTCTGTAAAATGTTGCGAAAGGGGTCAAAACGGCAGTTAGTTTGGGAAAGTTTGAAAAACATATGGTAGTGCATTTAGAGAAACTGCTCTAACGTAAGTTTCATACTGAATAAACCTTCTCCGCATTTGACAAGCAGAGAAGTAGAGGAACGTTTTACTCCAAAATATTTTTTGTCAAACTCTTTGGTTTAGTGGTCATAATGATAGATTTCGTAACCCATGTTTGGAAATGAATGAATCTGCTAACTTCTGACATGTTTTACAAAAACCTAAAAGACATGCAATGGGTTACGAAAATAGCTCTAGTCACAGACTGGTAGCCCCGATTTGAAATCCGACTTCGTCCTTGAACAGCAGACAAGAAGGGGGAGATTTTATATAGCAGACATTTTTTTCTGTAAAATGTTGCGGAAGGGGTCAAAACGGCAGTTGTTTGGGAAAGTTTGAAAACATGTGTTAGCGTTAGTAAAACTGTTGTAACGTAAGTTCCATACTGAATAAACTGTTTCCGCATTTGACAAGCAGAAGTAGAGGAAGGATTTAATCGAAAATATTTTTGTCTAACTCTTTTAGTGGTCAAAATGATAGTTGTTTGGAAATAAATGAATCTTCTAACTTCTGACATGTTTTACAAAAACCTAAAAGACATGCAATGGGTTACGAAAATAGCTCTAGTTACAGATTGGTAGCCCCGATTTGAAATCTGACTTCGTACTGGAAATGCAGACAAGAAGGGGAAGATTTTATAGAGCAGAATTTTTTTTCTGTAAAATGTTGCGAAAGGGGTCAAAACGGCAGTTAAAGTTTGGGAAAGTTTGAAAAACATATGGTAGTGCATTTAGAGAAACTGCTCTAACGTAAGTTCCATACTGAATAAACCTTCTCCGCATTTGACAAGCAGAGAAGTAGAGGAACTCTTTAATCCAAAATATTTTTTGTCAAACTCTTTGGTTTAGTGGTCATAATGATAGATTTCGTAACCCATGTTTGGAAATTAATGAATCTGCTAACTTCTGACATGTTTTACAAAAACCTAAAAGACATGCAATGGGTTACGAAAATAGCTCTAATCACAGATTGGTAGCCCCGATTTGAAATCCGACTTCGTACTGGAAATGCAGACAAGAAGGGGAAGATTTTATAGAGCAGAATTTTTTTTCTGTAAAATGTTGCGAAAGGGGTCAAAACGGCAGTTAGTTTGGGAAAGTTTGAAAAACATATGGTAGTGCATTTAGAGAAACTGCTCTAACGTAAGTTTCATACTGAATAAACCTTCTCCGCATTTGACAAGCAGAGAAGTAGAGGAACGTTTTACTCCAAAATATTTTTTGTCAAACTCTTTGGTTTAGTGGTCATAATGATAGATTTCGTAACCCATGTTTGGAAATGAATGAATCTGCTAACTTCTGACATGTTTTACAAAAACCTAAAAGACATGCAATGGGTTACGAAAATAGCTCTAGTCACAGACTGGTAGCCCCGATTTGAAATCCGACTTCGTCCTTGAAAAGCAGACAAGAAGGGGGAGATTTTATATAGCAGACATTTTTTTCTGTAAAATGTTGCGGAAGGGGTCAAAACGGCAGTTGTTTGGGAAAGTTTGAAAACATGTGTTAGCGTTAGTAAAACTGTTGTAACGTAAGTTCCATACTGAATAAACTGTTTCCGCATTTGACAAGCAGAAGTAGAGGAAGGATTTAATCGAAAATATTTTTGTCTAACTCTTTTAGTGGTCAAAATGATAGTTGTTTGGAAATAAATGAATCTTCTAACTTCTGACATGTTTTACAAAAACCTAAAAGACATGCAATGGGTTACGAAAATAGCTCTAATCACAGATTGGTAGCCCCGATTTGAAATCTGACTTCGTACTGGAAATGCAGACAAGAAGGGGAAGATTTTATAGAGCAGAATTTTTTTTCTGTAAAATGTTGCGAAAGGGGTCAAAACGGCAGTTAAAGTTTGGGAAAGTTTGAAAAACATATGGTAGTGCATTTAGAGAAACTGCTCTAACGTAAGTTCCATACTGAATAAACCTTCTCCGCATTTGACAAGCAGAGAAGTAGAGGAACGTTTTAATCCAAAATATTTTTTGTCAAACTCTTTGGTTTAGTGGTCATAATGATAGATTTCGTAACCCATGTTTGGAAATGAATGAATCTGCTAACTTCTGACATGTTTTACAAAAACCTAAAAGACATGCAATGGGTTACGAAAATAGCTCTAGTCACAGACTGGTAGCCCCGATTTGAAATCCGACTTCGTCCTTGAAAAGCAGACAAGAAGGGGGAGATTTTATATAGCAGACATTTTTTTCTGTAAAATGTTGCGGAAGGGGTCAAAACGGCAGTTGTTTGGGAAAGTTTGAAAACATGTGTTAGCGTTAGTAAAACTGTTGTAACGTAAGTTCCATACTGAATAAACTGTTTCCGCATTTGACAAGCAGAAGTTGAGGAAGGATTTAATCCAAAATATTTTTGTCTAACTCTTTTAGTGGTCAAAATGATAGTTGTTTGGAAAGAAATGAATCTTCTAACTTCTGACATGTTTTACAAAAACCTAAAAGACATGCAATGGGTTACGAAAATAGCTCTAGTTACAGAATGGTAGCCCCGATTTGAAATCCGACTTCGTACTGGAAATGCAGACAAGAAGGGGAAGATTTTATAGAGCAGAATTTTTTTTCTGTAAAATGTTGCGAAAGGGGTCAAAACGGCAGTTAAAGTTTGGGAAAGTTTGAAAAACATATGGTAGTGCATTTAGAGAAACTGCTCTAACGTAAGTACCATACTGAATAAACCTTCTCCGCATTTGACAAGCAGAGAAGTAGAGGAAGGTTTTAATCCAAAATATTTTTTGTCAAACTCTGGTTTAGTGGTCATAATGATAGATTTCGTAACCCATGTTTGGAAATGAATGAATCTGCTAACTTCTGACATGTTTTACAAAAACCTAAAAGACATGCAATGGGTTACGAAAATAGCTCTAGTCACAGACTGGTAGCCCCAATTTGAAATCCGACTTCGTCCTTGAAAAGCAGACAAGAAGGGGGAGATTTTATATAGCAGACATTTTTTTCTGTAAAATGTTGCGGAAGGGGTCAAAACGGCAGTTGTTTGGGAAAGTTTGAAAACATGTGTTAGCGTTAGTAAAACTGTTGTAACGTAAGTTCCATACTGAATAAACTGTTTCCGCATTTGACAAGCAGAAGTAGAGGAAGGATTTAATCCAAAATATTTTTGTCTAACTCTTTTAGTGGTCAAAATGATAGTTGTTTGGAAAGAAATGAATCTTCTAACTTCTGACATGTTTTACAAAAACCTAAAAGACATGCAATGGGTTACGAAAATAGCTCTAGTTACAGATTGGTAGCCCCGATTTGAAATCCGACTTCGTACTGGAAATGCAGACAAGAAGGGGAAGATTTTATAGAGCAGAATTTTTTTTCTGTAAAATGTTGCGAAAGGGGTCAAGACGGCAGTTAAAGTTTGGGAAAGTTTGAAAAACATATGGTAGTGCATTTAGAGAAACTGCTCTAACGTAAGTTCCATACTGAATAAACCTTCTCCGCATTTGACAAGCAGAGAAGTAGAGGAACTCTTTAATCCAAAATATTTTTTGTCAAACTCTTTGGTTTAGTGGTCATAATGATAGATTTCGTAACCCATGTTTGGAAATGAATGAATCTGCTAACTTCTGACATGTTTTACAAAAACCTAAAAGACATGCAATGGGTTACGAAAATAGCTCTAGTCACAGACTGGTAGCCCCGATTTGAAATCCGACTTCGTCCTTGAAAAGCAGACAAGAAGGGGGAGATTTTATATAGCAGACATTTTTTTCTGTAAAATGTTGCGGAAGGGGTCAAAACGGCAGTTGTTTGGGAAAGTTTGAAAACATGTGTTAGCGTTAGTAAAACTGTTGTAACGTAAGTTCCATACTGAATAAACTGTTTCCGCATTTGACAAGCAGAAGTTGAGGAAGGATTTAATCCAAAATATTTTTGTCTAACTCTTTTAGTGGTCAAAATGATAGTTGTTTGGAAAGAAATGAATCTTCTAACTTCTGACATGTTTTACAAAAACCTAAAAGACATGCAATGGGTTACGAAAATAGCTCTAGTTACAGATTGGTAGCCCCGATTTGAAATCCGACTTCGTACTGGAAATGCAGACAAGAAGGGGAAGATTTTATAGAGCAGAATTTTTTTTCTGTAAAATGTTGTGAAAGGGGTCAAAACGGCAGTTAAAGTTTGGGAAAGTTTGAAAAACATATGGTAGTGCATTTAGAGAAACTGCTCTAACGTAAGTACCATACTGAATAAACCTTCTCCGTATTTGACAAGCAGAGAAGTAGAGGAAGGTTTTAATCCAAAATATTTTTTGTCAAACTCTGGTTTAGTGGTCATAATGATAGATTTCGTAACCCATGTTTGGAAATGAATGAATCTGCTAACTTCTGACATGTTTTACAAAAACCTAAAAGACATGCAATGGGTTACGAAAAAAGCTCTAGTCACAGACTGGTAGCCCCAATTTGAAATCCGACTTCGTCCTTGAAAAGCAGACAAGAAGGGGGAGATTTTATATAGCAGACATTTTTTTCTGTAAAATGTTGCGGAAGGGGTCAAAACGGCAGTTGTTTGGGAAAGTTTGAAAACATGTGTTAGCGTTAGTAAAACTGTTGTAACGTAAGTTCCATACTGAATAAACTGTTTCCGCATTTGACAAGCAGAAGTAGAGGAAGGATTTAATCCAAAATATTTTTGTCTAACTCTTTTAGTGGTCAAAATGATAGTTGTTTGGAAAGAAATGAATCTTCTAACTTCTGACATGTTTTACAAAAACCTAAAAGACATGCAATGGGTTACGAAAATAGCTCTAGTTACAGATTGGTAGCCCCGATTTGAAATCCGACTTCGTACTGGAAATGCAGACAAGAAGGGGAAGATTTTATAGAGCAGAATTTTTTTTCTGTAAAATGTTGCGAAAGGGGTCAAAACGGCAGTTAAAGTTTGGGAAAGTTTGAAAAACATATGGTAGTGCATTTAGAGAAACTGCTCTAACGTCAGTACCATACTGAATAAACCTTCTCCGCATTTGACAAGCAGAGAAGTAGAGGAAGGTTTTAATCCAAAATATTTTTTGTCAAACTCTGGTTTAGTGGTCATAATGATAGATTTCGTAACCCATGTTTGGAAATGAATGAATCTGCTAACTTCTGACATGTTTTACAAAAACCTAAAAGACATGCAATGGGTTACGAAAATAGCTCTAGTCACAGACTGGTAGCCCCAATTTGAAATCCGACTTCGTCCTTGAAGAGCAGACAAGAAGGGGAAGATTTTATAGAGCAGAATTTTTTTTCTGTAAAATGTTGTGAAAGGGGTCAAAACGGCAGTTAAAGTTTGGGAAAGTTTGAAAAACATATGGTAGTGCATTTAGAGAAACTGCTCTAACGTAAGTACCATACTGAATAAACCTTCTCCGTATTTGACAAGCAGAGAAGTAGAGGAAGGTTTTAATCCAAAATATTTTTTGTCAAACTCTGGTTTAGTGGTCATAATGATAGATTTCGTAACCCATGTTTGGAAATGAATGAATCTGCTAACTTCTGACATGTTTTACAAAAACCTAAAAGACATGCAATGGGTTACGAAAAAAGCTCTAGTCACAGACTGGTAGCCCCAATTTGAAATCCGACTTCGTCCTTGAAAAGCAGACAAGAAGGGGGAGATTTTATATAGCAGACATTTTTTTCTGTAAAATGTTGCGGAAGGGGTCAAAACGGCAGTTGTTTGGGAAAGTTTGAAAACATGTGTTAGCGTTAGTAAAACTGTTGTAACGTAAGTTCCATACTGAATAAACTGTTTCCGCATTTGACAAGCAGAAGTAGAGGAAGGATTTAATCCAAAATATTTTTGTCTAACTCTTTTAGTGGTCAAAATGATAGTTGTTTGGAAAGAAATGAATCTTCTAACTTCTGACATGTTTTACAAAAACCTAAAAGACATGCAATGGGTTACGAAAATAGCTCTAGTTACAGATTGGTAGCCCCGATTTGAAATCCGACTTCGTACTGGAAATGCAGACAAGAAGGGGAAGATTTTATAGAGCAGAATTTTTTTTCTGTAAAATGTTGCGAAAGGGGTCAAAACGGCAGTTAAAGTTTGGGAAAGTTTGAAAAACATATGGTAGTGCATTTAGAGAAACTGCTCTAACGTCAGTACCATACTGAATAAACCTTCTCCGCATTTGACAAGCAGAGAAGTAGAGGAAGGTTTTAATCCAAAATATTTTTTGTCAAACTCTGGTTTAGTGGTCATAATGATAGATTTCGTAACCCATGTTTGGAAATGAATGAATCTGCTAACTTCTGACATGTTTTACAAAAACCTAAAAGACATGCAATGGGTTACGAAAATAGCTCTAGTCACAGACTGGTAGCCCCAATTTGAAATCCGACTTCGTCCTTGAAGAGCAGACAAGAAGGGGGAGATTTTATATAGCAGACATTTTTTTCTGTAAAATGTTGCGGAAGGGGTCAAAACGGCAGTTGTTTGGGAAAGTTTGAAAACATGTGGTAGCGTTAGTAAAACTGTTGTAACGTAAGATCCATACTGAATAAACTGTTTCCGCATTTGACAAGCAGAAGTAGAGGAAGGATTTAATCCAAAATATTTTTGTCTAACTATTTTTGTGGTCAAAATGATAGTTGTTTGGAAATAAATGAATCTTCTAACTTCTGACATGTTTTACAAAAACCTAAGACATGCAATGGGTTACGAAAATAGCTCTAGTTACAGATTGGTAGCCCCGATTTGAAATCCGACTTCGTACTGGAAATGCAGACAAGAAGGGGAAGATTTTATAGAGCAGAATTTTTTTTCTGTAAAATGTTGCGAAAGGGGTCAAAACTGCAGTTAAAGTTTGGGAAAGTTTGAAAAACATATGGTAGTGCATTTAGAGAAACTGCTCTAACGTAAGTACCATACTGAATAAACCTTCTCCGCATTTGACAAGCAGAGAAGTAGAGGAAGGTTTTAATCCAAAATATTTTTTGTCAAACTCTTTGGTTTAGTGGTCATAATGATAGATTTCGTAACCCATGTTTGGAAATGAATGAATCTGCTAACTTCTGACATGTTTTACAAAAACCTAAAAGACATGCAATGGGTTACGAAAATAGCTCTAGTCACAGACTGGAAGCCCCAATTTGAAATCCGACTTCGTCCTTGAAAAGCAGACAAGAAGGGGGAGATTTTATATAGCAGACATTTTTTTCTGTAAAATGTTGCGGAAGGGGTCAAAACGGCAGTTGTTTGGGAAAGTTTGAAAACATGTGGTAGCGTTAGTAAAACTGTTGTAACGTAAGTTCCATACTGAATAAACTGTTTCCGCATTTGACAAGCAGAAGTAGAGGAAGGATTTAATCCAAAATATTTTTGTCTAACTCTTTTAGTGGTCAAAATGATAGTTGTTTGGAAATAAATGAATCTTCTAACTTCTGACATGTTTTACAAAAACCTAAAAGACATGCAATGGGTTACGAAAATAGCTCTAGTTACAGATTGGTAGCCCCGATTTGAAATCCGACTTCGTACTGGAAATGCAGACAAGAAGGGGAAGATTTTATAGAGCAGAATTTTTTTTCTGTAAAATGTTGCGAAAGGGGTCAAAACGGCAGTTAAAGTTTGGGAAAGTTTGAAAAACATATGGTAGTGCATTTAGAGAAACTGCTCTAACGTCAGTACCATACTGAATAAACCTTCTCCGCATTTGACAAGCAGAGAAGTAGAGGAAGGTTTTAATCCAAAATATTTTTTGTCAAACTCTGGTTTAGTGGTCATAATGATAGATTTCGTAACCCATGTTTGGAAATGAATGAATCTGCTAACTTCTGACATGTTTTACAAAAACCTAAAAGACATGCAATGGGTTACGAAAATAGCTCTAGTCACAGACTGGTAGCCCCAATTTGAAATCCGACTTCGTCCTTGAAGAGCAGACAAGAAGGGGGAGATTTTATATAGCAGACATTTTTTTCTGTAAAATGTTGCGGAAGGGGTCAAAACGGCAGTTGTTTGGGAAAGTTTGAAAACATGTGGTAGCGTTAGTAAAACTGTTGTAACGTAAGATCCATACTGAATAAACTGTTTCCGCATTTGACAAGCAGAAGTAGAGGAAGGATTTAATCCAAAATATTTTTGTCTAACTATTTTTGTGGTCAAAATGATAGTTGTTTGGAAATAAATGAATCTTCTAACTTCTGACATGTTTTACAAAACCTAAGACATGCAATGGGTTACGAAAATAGCTCTAGTTACAGATTGGTAGCCCCGATTTGAAATCCGACTTCGTACTGGAAATGCAGACAAGAAGGGGAAGATTTTATAGAGCAGAATTTTTTTTCTGTAAAATGTTGCGAAAGGGGTCAAAACTGCAGTTAAAGTTTGGGAAAGTTTGAAAAACATATGGTAGTGCATTTAGAGAAACTGCTCTAACGTAAGTACCATACTGAATAAACCTTCTCCGCATTTGACAAGCAGAGAAGTAGAGGAAGGTTTTAATCCAAAATATTTTTTGTCAAACTCTTTGGTTTAGTGGTCATAATGATAGATTTCGTAACCCATGTTTGGAAATGAATGAATCTGCTAACTTCTGACATGTTTTACAAAAACCTAAAAGACATGCAATGGGTTACGAAAATAGCTCTAGTCACAGACTGGTAGCCCCGATTTGAAATCCGACTTCGTCCTTGAAAAGCAGACAAGAAGGGGGAGATTTTATATAGCAGACATTTTTTTCTGTAAAATGTTGCGGAAGGGGTCAAAACTTGCAGTTGTTTGGGAAAGTTTGAAAACATGTGTTAGCGTTAGTAAAACTGTTGTAACGTAAGTTCCATACTGAATAAACTGTTTCCGCATTTGACAAGCAGAAGTAGAGGAAGGATTTAATCCAAAATATTTTTGTCTAACTCTTTTAGTGGTCAAAATGATAGTTGTTTGGAAATAAATGAATCTGCTAACTTCTGACATGTTTTACAAAAACCTAAGACATGCAATGGGTTACGAAAATAGCTCTAGTCACAGACTGGTAGCCCCAATTTGAAATCCGACTTCGTACTGGAAATGCAGACAAGAAGGGGAAGATTTTATAGAGCAGAATTCTTTTTCTGTAAAATGTTGCGAAAGGGGTCAAAACGGCAGTTAAAGTTTGGGAAAGTTTGAAAAACATATGGTAGTGCATTTAGAGAAACTGCTCTAACGTAAGTACCATACTGAATAAACCTTCTCCGCATTTGACAAGCAGAGAAGTAGAGGAAGGTTTTAATCCAAAATATTTTTTGTCAAACTCTTTTAGTGGTCAAAATGATAGTTGTTTGGAAATAAATTAATCTTCTAACTTCTGACATGTTTTACAAAAACCTAAAAGACATGCAATGGGTTACGAAAATAGCTCTAGTTACAGATTGGTAGCCCCGATTTGAAATCCGACTTCGTACTGGAAATGCAGACAAGAAGGGGAAGATTTTATAGAGCAGAATTCTTTTTCTGTAAAATGTTGCGAAAGGGGTCAAAACGGCAGTTAAAGTTTGGGAAAGTTTGAAAAACATATGGTAGTGCATTTAGAGAAACTGCTCTAACGTAAGTACCATACTGAATAAACCTTCTCCGCATTTGACAAGCAGAGAAGTAGAGGAAGGTTTTAATCCAAAATATTTTTTGTCAAACTCTGGTTTAGTGGTCATAATGATAGATTTCGTAACCCATGTTTGGAAATGAATGAATCTGCTAACTTCTGACATGTTTTACAAAAACCTAAAAGACATGCAATGGGTTACGAAAATAGCTCTAGTCACAGACTGGAAGCCCCAATTTGAAATCCGACTTCGTCCTTGAAAAGCAGACAAGAAGGGGGAGATTTTATATAGCAGACATTTTTTTCTGTAAAATGTTGCGGAAGGGGTCAAAACGGCAGTTGTTTGGGAAAGTTTGAAAACATGTGGTAGCGTTAGTAAAACTGTTGTAACGTAAGTTCCATACTGAATAAACTGTTTCCGCATTTGACAAGCAGAAGTAGAGGAAGGATTTAATCCAAAATATTTTTGTCTAACTCTTTTAGTGGTCAAAATGATAGTTGTTTGGAAATAAATGAATCTTCTAACTTCTGACATGTTTCACAAAAACCTAAAAGACATGCAATGGGTTACGAAAATAGCTCTAGTTACAGATTGGTAGCCCCGATTTGAAATCCGACTTCGTACTGGAAATGCAGACAAGAAGGGGAAGATTTTATAGAGCAGAATTTTTTTTCTGTAAAATGTTGCGAAAGGGGTCAAAACGGCAGTTAGTTTGGGAAAGTTTGAACAACATATGGTAGTGCATTTAGAGAAACTGCTCTAACGTAAGTTCCATACTGAATAAACCTTCTCCGCATTTGACAAGCAGAGAAGTAGAGGAAGGTTTTAATCCAAAATATTTTTTGTCAAACTCTTTGGTTTAGTGGTCATAATGATAGATTTCGTAACCCATGTTTGGAAATGAATGAATCTGCTAACTTCTGACATGTTTTACAAAAACCTAAAAGACATGCAATGGGTTACGAAAATAGCTCTAGTCACAGACTGGTAGCCCCGATTTGAAATCCGACTTCGTCCTTGAAAAGCAGACAAGAAGGGGGAGATTTTATATAGCAGACATTTTTTTCTGTAAAATGTTGCGGAAGGGGTCAAAACTTGCAGTTGTTTGGGAAAGTTTGAAAACATGTGTTAGCGTTAGTAAAACTGTTGTAACGTAAGTTCCATACTGAATAAACTGTTTCCGCATTTGACAAGCAGAAGTAGAGGAAGGATTTAATCCAAAATATTTTTGTCTAACTCTTTTAGTGGTCAAAATGATAGTTGTTTGGAAATAAATGAATCTGCTAACTTCTGACATGTTTTACAAAAACCTAAGACATGCAATGGGTTACGAAAATGACTCTAGTCACAGACTGGTAGCCCCAATTTGAAATCCGACTTCGTACTGGAAATGCAGACAAGAAGGGGAAGATTTTATAGAGCAGAATTCTTTTTCTGTAAAATGTTGCGAAAGGGGTCAAAACGGCAGTTAAAGTTTGGGAAAGTTTGAAAAACATATGGTAGTGCATTTAGAGAAACTGCTCTAACGTAAGTACCATACTGAATAAACCTTCTCCGCATTTGACAAGCAGAGAAGTAGAGGAAGGTTTTAATCCAAAATATTTTTTGTCAAACTCTTTTAGTGGTCAAAATGATAGTTGTTTGGAAATAAATTAATCTTCTAACTTCTGACATGTTTTACAAAAACCTAAAAGACATGCAATGGGTTACGAAAATAGCTCTAGTTACAGATTGGTAGCCCCGATTTGAAATCCGACTTCGTACTGGAAATGCAGACAAGAAGGGGAAGATTTTATAGAGCAGAATTCTTTTTCTGTAAAATGTTGCGAAAGGGGTCAAAACGGCAGTTAAAGTTTGGGAAAGTTTGAAAAACATATGGTAGTGCATTTAGAGAAACTGCTCTAACGTAAGTACCATACTGAATAAACCTTCTCCGCATTTGACAAGCAGAGAAGTAGAGGAAGGTTTTAATCCAAAATATTTTTTGTCAAACTCTGGTTTAGTGGTCATAATGATAGATTTCGTAACCCATGTTTGGAAATGAATGAATCTGCTAACTTCTGACATGTTTTACAAAAACCTAAAAGACATGCAATGGGTTACGAAAATAGCTCTAGTCACAGACTGGAAGCCCCAATTTGAAATCCGACTTCGTCCTTGAAAAGCAGACAAGAAGGGGGAGATTTTATATAGCAGACATTTTTTTCTGTAAAATGTTGCGGAAGGGGTCAAAACGGCAGTTGTTTGGGAAAGTTTGAAAACATGTGGTAGCGTTAGTAAAACTGTTGTAACGTAAGTTCCATACTGAATAAACTGTTTCCGCATTTGACAAGCAGAAGTAGAGGAAGGATTTAATCCAAAATATTTTTGTCTAACTCTTTTAGTGGTCAAAATGATAGTTGTTTGGAAATAAATGAATCTTCTAACTTCTGACATGTTTCACAAAAACCTAAAAGACATGCAATGGGTTACGAAAATAGCTCTAGTTACAGATTGGTAGCCCCGATTTGAAATCCGACTTCGTACTGGAAATGCAGACAAGAAGGGGAAGATTTTATAGAGCAGAATTTTTTTTCTGTAAAATGTTGCGAAAGGGGTCAAAACGGCAGTTAGTTTGGGAAAGTTTGAAAAACATATGGTAGTGCATTTAGAGAAACTGCTCTAACGTAAGTTCCATACTGAATAAACCTTCTCCGCATTTGACAAGCAGAGAAGTAGAGGAACGTTTTAATCCAAAATATTTTTTGTCAAACTCTTTGGTTTAGTGGTCATAATGATAGATTTCGTAACCCATGTTTGGAAATGAATGAATCTGCTAACTTCTGACATGTTTTACAAAAACCTAAAAGACATGCAATGGGTTACGAAAATAGCTCTAGTCACAGACTGGTAGCCCCGATTTGAAATCCGACTTCGTCCTTGAAAAGCAGACAAGAAGGGGGAGATTTTATATAGCAGACATTTTTTTCTGTAAAATGTTGCGGAAGGGGTCAAAACTTGCAGTTGTTTGGGGAAGTTTGAAAACATGTGTTAGCGTTAGTAAAACTGTTGTAACGTAAGTTCCATACTGAATAAACTGTTTCCGCATTTGACAAGCAGAAGTAGAGGAAGGATTTAATCCAAAATATTTTTGTCTAACTCTTTTAGTGGTCAAAATGATAGTTGTTTGGAAATAAATGAATCTTCTAACTTCTGACATGTTTTATAAAAACCTAAAAGACATGCAATGGGTTACGAAAATAGCTCTAGTTACAGATTGGTAGCCCCGATTTGAAATCCGACTTCGTACTGGAAATGCAGACAAGAAGGGGAAGATTTTATAGAGCAGAATTCTTTTTCTGTAAAATGTTGCGAAAGGGGTCAAAACGGCAGTTAAAGTTTGGGAAAGTTTGAAAAACATATGGTAGTGCATTTAGAGAAACTGCTCTAACGTAAGTACCATACTGAATAAACCTTCTCCGCATTTGACAAGCAGAGAAGTAGAGGAAGGTTTTAATCCAAAATATTTTTTGTCAAACTCTTTTAGTGGTCAAAATGATAGTTGTTTGGAAATAAATGAATCTTCTAACTTCTGACATGTTTTACAAAAACCTAAAAGACATGCAATGGGTTACGAAAATAGCTCTAGTTACAGATTGGTAGCCCCGATTTGAAATCCGACTTCGTACTGGAAATGCAGACAAGAAGGGGAAGATTTTATAGAGCAGAATTCTTTTTCTGTAAAATGTTGCGAAAGGGGTCAAAACGGCAGTTAAAGTTTGGGAAAGTTTGAAAAACATATGGTAGTGCATTTAGAGAAACTGCTCTAACGTAAGTTCCATACTGAATAAACCTTCTCCGCATTTGACAAGCAGAGAAGTAGAGGAACGTTTTAATCCAAAATATTTTTTGTCAAACTCTTTGGTTTAGTGGTCATAATGATAGATTTCGTAACCCATGTTTGGAAATGAATGAATCTGCTAACTTCTGACATGTTTTACAAAAACC
Organism: Salvelinus fontinalis; assembly: GCF_029448725.1. Classification (NCBI taxonomy): domain Eukaryota; kingdom Metazoa; phylum Chordata; class Actinopteri; order Salmoniformes; family Salmonidae; genus Salvelinus; species Salvelinus fontinalis. The sequence continues at coordinate 18,445 of NW_026601845.1, forward strand.
TAAAAGACATGCAATGGGTTACGAAAATAGCTCTAGTCACAGACTGGTAGCCCCGATTTGAAATCCGACTTCGTCCTTGAAAAGCAGACAAGAAGGGGGAGATTTTATATAGCAGACATTTTTTTCTGTAAAATGTTGCGGAAGGGGTCAAAACTTGCAGTTGTTTGGGGAAGTTTGAAAACATGTGTTAGCGTTAGTAAAACTGTTGTAACGTAAGTTCCATACTGAATAAACTGTTTCCGCATTTGACAAGCAGAAGTAGAGGAAGGATTTAATCCAAAATATTTTTGTCTAACTCTTTTAGTGGTCAAAATGATAGTTGTTTGGAAATAAATGAATCTTCTAACTTCTGACATGTTTTATAAAAACCTAAAAGACATGCAATGGGTTACGAAAATAGCTCTAGTTACAGATTGGTAGCCCCGATTTGAAATCCGACTTCGTACTGGAAATGCAGACAAGAAGGGGAAGATTTTATAGAGCAGAATTCTTTTTCTGTAAAATGTTGCGAAAGGGGTCAAAACGGCAGTTAAAGTTTGGGAAAGTTTGAAAAACATATGGTAGTGCATTTAGAGAAACTGCTCTAACGTAAGTACCATACTGAATAAACCTTCTCCGCATTTGACAAGCAGAGAAGTAGAGGAAGGTTTTAATCCAAAATATTTTTTGTCAAACTCTTTTAGTGGTCAAAATGATAGTTGTTTGGAAATAAATGAATCTTCTAACTTCTGACATGTTTTACAAAAACCTAAAAGACATGCAATGGGTTACGAAAATAGCTCTAGTTACAGATTGGTAGCCCCGATTTGAAATCCGACTTCGTACTGGAAATGCAGACAAGAAGGGGAAGATTTTATAGAGCAGAATTCTTTTTCTGTAAAATGTTGCGAAAGGGGTCAAAACGGCAGTTAAAGTTTGGGAAAGTTTGAAAAACATATGGTAGTGCATTTAGAGAAACTGCTCTAACGTAAGTTCCATACTGAATAAACCTTCTCCGCATTTGACAAGCAGAGAAGTAGAGGAACGTTTTAATCCAAAATATTTTTTGTCAAACTCTTTGGTTTAGTGGTCATAATGATAGATTTCGTAACCCATGTTTGGAAATGAATGAATCTGCTAACTTCTGACATGTTTTACAAAAACCTAAAAGACATGCAATGGGTTACGAAAATAGCTCTAGTCACAGACTGGTAGCCCCGATTTGAAATCCGACTTCGTCCTTGAAAAGCAGACAAGAAGGGGGAGATTTTATATAGCAGACATTTTTTTCTGTAAAATGTTGCGGAAGGGGTCAAAACTTGCAGTTGTTTGGGAAAGTTTGAAAACATGTGTTAGCGTTAGTAAAACTGTTGTAACGTAAGTTCCATACTGAATAAACTGTTTCCGCATTTGACAAGCAGAAGTAGAGGAAGGATTTAATCCAAAATATTTTTGTCTAACTCTTTTAGTGGTCAAAATGATAGTTGTTTGGAAATAAATGAATCTTCTAACTTCTGACATGTTTTACAAAAACCTAAAAGACATGCAATGGGTTACGAAAATAGCTCTAGTTACAGATTGGTAGCCCCGATTTGAAATCCGACTTCGTACTGGAAATGCAGACAAGAAGGGGAAGATTTTATAGAGCAGAATTTTTTTTCTGTAAAATGTTGCGAAAGGGGTCAAAACGGCAGTTAGTTTGGGAAAGTTTGAAAAACATATGGTAGTGCATTTAGAGAAACTGCTCTAACGTAAGTTCCATACTGAATAAACCTTCTCCGCATTTGACAAGCAGAGAAGTAGAGGAACGTTTTAATCCAAAATATTTTTTGTCAAACTCTTTGGTTTAGTCGTCATAATGATAGATTTCGTAACCCATGTTTGGAAATGAATGAATCTGCTAACTTCTGACATGTTTTACAAAAACCTAAAAGACATGCAATGGGTTACGAAAATAGCTCTAGTCACAGACTGGTAGCCCCGATTTGAAATCCGACTTCGTCCTTGAAAAGCAGACAAGAAGGGGGAGATTTTATATAGCAGACATTTTTTTCTGTAAAATGTTGCGGAAGGGGTCAAAACTTGCAGTTGTTTGGGAAAGTTTGAAAACATGTGTTAGCGTTAGTAAAACTGTTGTAACGTAAGTTCCATACTGAATAAACTGTTTCCGCATTTGACAAGCAGAAGTAGAGGAAGGATTTAATCCAAAATATTTTTGTCAAACTCTTTTAGTGGTCAAAATGATAGTTGTTTGGAAATAAATGAATCTGCTAACTTCTGACATGTTTTACAAAAACCAAAGACATGCAATGGGTTACGAAAATAGCTCTAGTTACAGATTGGTAGCCCCGATTTGAAATCCGACTTCGTACTGGAAATGCAGACAAGAAGGGGAAGATTTTATAGAGCAGAATTCTTTTTCTGTAAAATGTTGCGAAAGGGGTCAAAACGGCAGTTAGTTTGGGAAAGTTTGAAAAACATATGGTAGTGCATTTAGAGAAACTGCTCTAACGTAAGTTCCATACTGAATAAACCTTCTCCGCATTTGACAAGCAGAGAAGTAGAGGAACGTTTTAATCCAAAATATTTTTTGTCAAACTCTTTGGTTTAGTGGTCATAATGATAGATTTCGTAACCCATGTTTGGAAATGAATGAATCTGCTAACTTCTGACATGTTTTACAAAAACCTAAAAGACATGCAATGGGTTACGAAAATAGCTCTAGTCACAGACTGGTAGCCCCGATTTGAAATCCGACTTCGTCCTTGAAAAGCAGACAAGAAGGGGGAGATTTTATATAGCAGACATTTTTTTCTGTAAAATGTTGCGGAAGGGGTCAAAACTTGCAGTTGTTTGGGAAAGTTTGAAAACATGTGTTAGCGTTAGTAAAACTGTTGTAACGTAAGTTCCATACTGAATAAACTGTTTCCGCATTTGACAAGCAGAAGTAGAGGAAGGATTTAATCCAAAATATTTTTGTCTAACTCTTTTAGTGGTCAAAATGATAGTTGTTTGGAAATAAATGAATCTTCTAACTTCTGACATGTTTTACAAAAACCTAAAAGACATGCAATGGGTTACGAAAATAGCTCTAGTTACAGATTGGTAGCCCCGATTTGAAATCCGACTTCGTACTGGAAATGCAGACAAGAAGGGGAAGATTTTATAGAGCAGAATTTTTTTTCTGTAAAATGTTGCGAAAGGGGTCAAAACGGCAGTTAGTTTGGGAAAGTTTGAAAAACATATGGTAGTGCATTTAGAGAAACTGCTCTAACGTAAGTTCCATACTGAATAAACCTTCTCCGCATTTGACAAGCAGAGAAGTAGAGGAACGTTTTAATCCAAAATATTTTTTGTCAAACTCTTTGGTTTAGTGGTCATAATGATAGATTTCGTAACCCATGTTTGGAAATGAATGAATCTGCTAACTTCTGACATGTTTTACAAAAACCTAAAAGACATGCAATGGGTTACGAAAATAGCTCTAGTCACAGACTGGTAGCCCCAATTTGAAATCCGACTTCGTCCTTGAAAAGCAGACAAGAAGGGGGAGATTTTATATAGCAGACATTTTTTTCTGTAAAATGTTGTGGAAGGGGTCAAAACGGCAGTTGTTTGGGAAAGTTTGAAAACATGTGGTAGCGTTAGTAAAACTGTTGTAACGTAAGTTCCATACTGAATAAACTGTTTCCGCATTTGACAAGCAGAAGTAGAGGAAGGATTTCAACCAAAATATTTTTGTCTAACTCTTTTAGTGGTCAAAATGATAGTTGTTTGGAAATAAATGAATCTTCTAACTTCTGACATGTTTTACAAAAACCTAAAAGACATGCAATGGGTTACGAAAATAGCTCTAGTTACAGATTGGTAGCCCCGATTTGAAATCCGACTTCGTACTGGAAATGCAGACAAGAAGGGGAAGATTTTATAGAGCAGAATTCTTTTTCTGTAAAATGTTGCGAAAGGGGTCAAAACGGCAGTTAAAGTTTGGGAAAGTTTGAAAAACATATGGTAGTGCATTTAGAGAAACTGCTCTAACGTAAGTACCATACTGAATAAACCTTCTCCGCATTTGACAAGCAGAGAAGTAGAGGAAGGTTTTAATCCAAAATATTTTTTGTCAAACTCTGGTTTAGTGGTCATAATGATAGATTTCGTAACCCATGTTTGGAAATGAATGAATCTGCTAACTTCTGACATGTTTTACAAAAACCTAAAAGACATGCAATGGGTTACGAAAATAGCTCTAGTCACAGACTGGAAGCCCCAATTTGAAATCCGACTTCGTCCTTGAAAAGCAGACAAGAAGGGGGAGATTTTATATAGCAGACATTTTTTTCTGTAAAATGTTGCGGAAGGGGTCAAAACGGCAGTTGTTTGGGAAAGTTTGAAAACATGTGGTAGCGTTAGTAAAACTGTTGTAACGTAAGTTCCATACTGAATAAACTGTTTCCGCATTTGACAAGCAGAAGTAGAGGAAGGATTTAATCCAAAATATTTTTGTCTAACTCTTTTAGTGGTCAAAATGATAGTTGTTTGGAAATAAATGAATCTTCTAACTTCTGACATGTTTTACAAAAACCTAAAAGACATGCAATGGGTTACGAAAATAGCTCTAGTTACAGATTGGTAGCCCCGATTTGAAATCCGACTTCGTACTGGAAATGCAGACAAGAAGGGGAAGATTTTATAGAGCAGAATTTTTTTTCAGTAAAATGTTGCGAAAGGGGTCAAAACGGCAGTTAGTTTGGGAAAGTTTGAAAAACATATGGTAGTGCATTTAGAGAAACTGCTCTAACGTAAGTTCCATACTGAATAAACCTTCTCCGCATTTGACAAGCAGAGAAGTAGAGGAACGTTTTAATCCAAAATATTTTTTGTCAAACTCTTTGGTTTAGTGGTCATAATGATAGATTTCGTAACCCATGTTTGGAAATGAATGAATCTGCTAACTTCTGACATGTTTTACAAAAACCTAAAAGACATGCAATGGGTTACGAAAATAGCTCTAGTCACAGACTGGTAGCCCCGATTTGAAATCCGACTTCGTCCTTGAAAAGCAGACAAGAAGGGGGAGATTTTATATAGCAGACATTTTTTTCTGTAAAATGTTGCGGAAGGGGTCAAAACTTGCAGTTGTTTGGGAAAGTTTGAAAACATGTGTTAGCGTTAGTAAAACTGTTGTAACGTAAGTTCCATACTGAATAAACTGTTTCCGCATTTGACAAGCAGAAGTAGAGGAAGGATTTAATCCAAAATATTTTTGTCTAACTCTTTTAGTGGTCAAAATGATAGTTGTTTGGAAATAAATGAATCTTCTAACTTCTGACATGTTTTATAAAAACCTAAAAGACACGCAATGGGTTACGAAAATAGCTCTAGTTACAGATTGGTAGCCCCGATTTGAAATCCGACTTCGTACTGGAAATGCAGACAAGAAGGGGAAGATTTTATAGAGCAGAATTTTTTTTCTGTAAAATGTTGCGAAAGGGGTCAAAACGGCAGTTAGTTTGGGAAAGTTTGGAAAACATATGGTAGTGCATTTAGAGAAACTGCTCTAACGTAAGTTCCATACTGAATAAACCTTCTCCGCATTTGACAAGCAGAGAAGTAGAGGAAGGTTTTAATCCAAAATATTTTTTGTCAAACTCTGGTTTAGTGGTCATAATGATAGATTTCGTAACCCATGTTTGGAAATGAATGAATCTGCTAACTTCTGACATGTTTTACAAAAACCTAAAAGACATGCAATGGGTTACGAAAATAGCTCTAGTCACAGACTGGAAGCCCCAATTTGAAATCCGACTTCGTCCTTGAAAAGCAGACAAGAAGGGGGAGATTTTATATAGCAGACATTTTTTTCTGTAAAATGTTGCGGAAGGGGTCAAAACGGCAGTTGTTTGGGAAAGTTTGAAAACATGTGGTAGCGTTAGTAAAACTGTTGTAACGTAAGTTCCATACTGAATAAACTGTTTCCGCATTTGACAAGCAGAAGTAGAGGAAGGATTTCATCCAAAATATTTTTGTCTAACTCTTTTAGTGGTCAAAATGATAGTTGTTTGGAAATAAATGAATCTTCTAACTTCTGACATGTTTTACAAAAACCTAAAAGACATGCAATGGGTTACGAAAATAGCTCTAGTTACAGATTGGTAGCCCCGATTTGAAATCCGACTTCGTACTGGAAATGCAGACAAGAAGGGGAAGATTTTATAGAGCAGAATTCTTTTTCTGTAAAATGTTGCGAAAGGGGTCAAAACGGCAGTTAAAGTTTGGGAAAGTTTGAAAAACATATGGTAGTGCATTTAGAGAAACTGCTCTAACGTAAGTACCATACTGAATAAACCTTCTCCGCATTTGACAAGCAGAGAAGTAGAGGAAGGTTTTAATCCAAAATATTTTTTGTCAAACTCTGGTTTAGTGGTCATAATGATAGATTTCGTAACCCATGTTTGGAAATGAATGAATCTGCTAACTTCTGACATGTTTTACAAAAACCTAAAAGACATGCAATGGGTTACGAAAATAGCTCTAGTCACAGACTGGAAGCCCCAATTTGAAATCCGACTTCGTCCTTGAAAAGCAGACAAGAAGGGGGAGATTTTATATAGCAGACATTTTTTTCTGTAAAATGTTGCGGAAGGGGTCAAAACGGCAGTTGTTTGGGAAAGTTTGAAAACATGTGGTAGCGTTAGTAAAACTGTTGTAACGTAAGTTCCATACTGAATAAACTGTTTCCGCATTTGACAAGCAGAAGTAGAGGAAGGATTTAATCCAAAATATTTTTGTCTAACTCTTTTAGTGGTCAAAATGATAGTTGTTTGGAAATAAATGAATCTTCTAACTTCTGACATGTTTTACAAAAACCTAAAAGACATGCAATGGGTTACGAAAATAGCTCTAGTTACAGATTGGTAGCCCCGATTTGAAATCCGACTTCGTACTGGAAATGCAGACAAGAAGGGGAAGATTTTATAGAGCAGAATTTTTTTTCTGTAAAATGTTGCGAAAGGGGTCAAAACGGCAGTTAGTTTGGGAAAGTTTGAAAAACATATGGTAGTGCATTTAGAGAAACTGCTCTAACGTAAGTTCCATACTGAATAAACCTTCTCCGCATTTGACAAGCAGAGAAGTAGAGGAACGTTTTAATCCAAAATATTTTTTGTCAAACTCTTTGGTTTAGTGGTCATAATGATAGATTTCGTAACCCATGTTTGGAAATGAATGAATCTGCTAACTTCTGACATGTTTTACAAAAACCTAAAAGACATGCAATGGGTTACGAAAATAGCTCTAGTCACAGACTGGTAGCCCCGATTTGAAATCCGACTTCGTCCTTGAAAAGCAGACAAGAAGGGGGAGATTTTATATAGCAGACATTTTTTTCTGTAAAATGTTGCGGAAGGGGTCAAAACTTGCAGTTGTTTGGGAAAGTTTGAAAACATGTGTTAGCGTTAGTAAAACTGTTGTAACGTAAGTTCCATACTGAATAAACTGTTTCCGCATTTGACAAGCAGAAGTAGAGGAAGGATTTAATCCAAAATATTTTTGTCTAACTCTTTTAGTGGTCAAAATGATAGTTGTTTGGAAATAAATGAATCTTCTAACTTCTGACATGTTTTATAAAAACCTAAAAGACACGCAATGGGTTACGAAAATAGCTCTAGTTACAGATTGGTAGCCCCGATTTGAAATCCGACTTCGTACTGGAAATGCAGACAAGAAGGGGAAGATTTTATAGAGCAGAATTTTTTTTCTGTAAAATGTTGCGAAAGGGGTCAAAACGGCAGTTAGTTTGGGAAAGTTTGGAAAACATATGGTAGTGCATTTAGAGAAACTGCTCTAACGTAAGTTCCATACTGAATAAACCTTCTCCGCATTTGACAAGCAGAGAAGTAGAGGAAGGTTTTAATCCAAAATATTTTTTGTCAAACTCTGGTTTAGTGGTCATAATGATAGATTTCGTAACCCATGTTTGGAAATGAATGAATCTGCTAACTTCTGACATGTTTTACAAAAACCTAAAAGACATGCAATGGGTTACGAAAATAGCTCTAGTCACAGACTGGAAGCCCCAATTTGAAATCCGACTTCGTCCTTGAAAAGCAGACAAGAAGGGGGAGATTTTATATAGCAGACATTTTTTTCTGTAAAATGTTGCGGAAGGGGTCAAAACGGCAGTTGTTTGGGAAAGTTTGAAAACATGTGGTAGCGTTAGTAAAACTGTTGTAACGTAAGTTCCATACTGAATAAACTGTTTCCGCATTTGACAAGCAGAAGTAGAGGAAGGATTTAATCCAAAATATTTTTGTCTAACTCTTTTAGTGGTCAAAATGATAGTTGTTTGGAAATAAATGAATCTTCTAACTTCTGACATGTTTTACAAAAACCTAAAAGACATGCAATGGGTTACGAAAATAGCTCTAGTTACAGATTGGTAGCCCCGATTTGAAATCCGACTTCGTACTGGAAATGCAGACAAGAAGGGGAAGATTTTATAGAGCAGAATTTTTTTTCTGTAAAATGTTGCGAAAGGGGTCAAAACGGCAGTTAGTTTGGGAAAGTTTGAAAAACATATGGTAGTGCATTTAGAGAAACTGCTCTAACGTAAGTTCCATACTGAATAAACCTTCTCCGCATTTGACAAGCAGAGAAGTAGAGGAACGTTTTAATCCAAAATATTTTTTGTCAAACTCTTTGGTTTAGTGGTCATAATGATAGATTTCGTAACCCATGTTTGGAAATGAATGAATCTGCTAACTTCTGACATGTTTTACAAAAACCTAAAAGACATGCAATGGGTTACGAAAATAGCTCTAGTCACAGACTGGTAGCCCCGATTTGAAATCCGACTTCGTCCTTGAAAAGCAGACAAGAAGGGGGAGATTTTATATAGCAGACATTTTTTTCTGTAAAATGTTGCGGAAGGGGTCAAAACTTGCAGTTGTTTGGGAAAGTTTGAAAACATGTGTTAGCGTTAGTAAAACTGTTGTAACGTAAGTTCCATACTGAATAAACTGTTTCCGCATTTGACAAGCAGAAGTAGAGGAAGGATTTAATCCAAAATATTTTTGTCTAACTCTTTTAGTGGTCAAAATGATAGTTGTTTGGAAATAAATGAATCTTCTAACTTCTGACATGTTTTATAAAAACCTAAAAGACATGCAATGGGTTACGAAAATAGCTCTAGTTACAGATTGGTAGCCCCGATTTGAAATCCGACTTCGTACTGGAAATGCAGACAAGAAGGGGAAGATTTTATAGAGCAGAATTTTTTTTCTGTAAAATGTTGCGAAAGGGGTCAAAACGGCAGTTAGTTTGGGAAAGTTTGAAAAACATATGGTAGTGCATTTAGAGAAACTGCTCTAACGTAAGTTCCATACTGAATAAACCTTCTCCGCATTTGACAAGCAGAGAAGTAGAGGAAGGTTTTAATCCAAAATATTTTTTGTCAAACTCTTTGGTTTAGTGGTCATAATGATAGATTTCGTAACCCATGTTTGGAAATGAATGAATCTGCTAACTTCTGACATGTTTTACAAAAACCTAAAAGACATGCAATGGGTTACGAAAATAGCTCTAGTCACAGACTGGTAGCCCCAATTTGAAATCCGACTTCGTCCTTGAAAAGCAGACAAGAAGGGGGAGATTTTATATAGCAGACATTTTTTTCTGTAAAATGTTGCGGAAGGGGTCAAAACGGCAGTTGTTTGGGAAAGTTTGAAAACATGTGGTAGCGTTAGTAAAACTGTTGTAACGTAAGTTCCATACTGAATAAACTGTTTCCGCATTTGACAAGCAGAAGTAGAGGAAGGATTTAATCCAAAATATTTTTGTCTAACTCTTTTAGTGGTCAAAATGATAGTTGTTTGGAAATAAATGAATCTTCTAACTTCTGACATGTTTTACAAAAACCTAAAAGACATGCAATGGGTTACGAAAATAGCTCTAGTTACAGATTGGTAGCCCCGATTTGAAATCCGACTTCGTACTGGAAATGCAGACAAGAAGGGGAAGATTTTATAGAGCAGAATTTTTTTTCTGTAAAATGTTGCGAAAGGGGTCAAAACGGCAGTTAAAGTTTGGGAAAGTTTGAAAAACATATGGTAGTGCATTTAGAGAAACTGCTCTAACGTAAGTTCCATACTGAATAAACCTTCTCCGCATTTGACAAGCAGAGAAGTAGAGGAAGGTTTTAATCCAAAATATTTTTTGTCAAACTCTTTGGTTTAGTGGTCATAATGATAGATTTCGTAACCCATGTTTGGAAATGAATGAATCTGCTAACTTCTGACATGTTTTACAAAAACCTAAAAGACATGCAATGGGTTACGAAAATAGCTCTAGTCACAGACTGGTAGCCCCGATTTGAAATCCGACTTCGTCCTTGAAAAGCAGACAAGAAGGGGGAGATTTTATATAGCAGACATTTTTTTCTGTAAAATGTTGCGGAAGGGGTCAAAACGGCAGTTGTTTGGGAAAGTTTGAAAACATGTGGTAGCGTTAGTAAAACTGTTGTAACGTAAGTTCCATACTGAATAAACTGTTTCCGCATTTGACAAGCAGAAGTAGAGGAAGGATTTAATCCAAAATATTTTTGTCTAACTCTTTTAGTGGTCAAAATGATAGTTGTTTGGAAATAAATGAATCTTCTAACTTCTGACATGTTTTACAAAAACCTAAAAGACATGCAATGGGTTACGAAAATAGCTCTAGTTACAGATTGGTAGCCCCGATTTGAAATCCGACTTCGTACTGGAAATGCAGACAAGAAGGGGAAGATTTTATAGAGCAGAATTTTTTTTCTGTAAAATGTTGCGAAAGGGGTCAAAACGGCAGTTAGTTTGGGAAAGTTTGAAAAACATATGGTAGTGCATTTAGAGAAACTGCTCTAACGTAAGTTCCATACTGAATAAACCTTCTCCGCATTTGACAAGCAGAGAAGTAGAGGAACGTTTTAATCCAAAATATTTTTTGTCAAACTCTTTGGTTTAGTGGTCATAATGATAGATTTCGTAACCCATGTTTGGAAATGAATGAATCTGCTAACTTCTGACATGTTTTACAAAAACCTAAAAGACATGCAATGGGTTACGAAAATAGCTCTAGTCACAGACTGGTAGCCCCGATTTGAAATCCGACTTCGTCCTTGAAAAGCAGACAAGAAGGGGGAGATTTTATATAGCAGACATTTTTTTCTGTAAAATGTTGCGGAAGGGGTCAAAACTTGCAGTTGTTTGGGAAAGTTTGAAAACATGTGTTAGCGTTAGTAAAACTGTTGTAACGTAAGTTCCATACTGAATAAACTGTTTCCGCATTTGACAAGCAGAAGTAGAGGAAGGATTTAATCCAAAATATTTTTGTCTAACTCTTTTAGTGGTCAAAATGATAGTTGTTTGGAAATAAATGAATCTTCTAACTTCTGACATGTTTTACAAAAACCTAAAAGACATGCAATGGGTTACGAAAATAGCTCTAGTTACAGATTGGTAGCCCCGATTTGAAATCCGACTTCGTACTGGAAATGCAGACAAGAAGGGGAAGATTTTATAGAGCAGAATTTTTTTTCTGTAAAATGTTGCGAAAGGGGTCAAAACGGCAGTTAGTTTGGGAAAGTTTGAAAAACATATGGTAGTGCATTTAGAGAAACTGCTCTAACGTAAGTTCCATACTGAATAAACCTTCTCCGCATTTGACAAGCAGAGAAGTAGAGGAAGGTTTTAATCCAAAATATTTTTTGTCAAACTCTTTGGTTTAGTGGTCATAATGATAGATTTCGTAACCCATGTTTGGAAATGAATGAATCTGCTAACTTCTGACATGTTTTACAAAAACCTAAAAGACATGCAATGGGTTACGAAAATAGCTCTAGTCACAGACTGGTAGCCCCGATTTGAAATCCGACTTCGTCCTTGAAAAGCAGACAAGAAGGGGGAGATTTTATATAGCAGACATTTTTTTCTGTAAAATGTTGCGGAAGGGGTCAAAACGGCAGTTGTTTGGGAAAGTTTGAAAACATGTGGTAGCGTTAGTAAAACTGTTGTAACGTAAGTTCCATACTGAATAAACTGTTTCCGCATTTGACAAGCAGAAGTAGAGGAAGGATTTAATCCAAAATATTTTTGTCTAACTCTTTTAGTGGTCAAAATGATAGTTGTTTGGAAATAAATGAATCTTCTAACTTCTGACATGTTTTACAAAAACCTAAAAGACATGCAATGGGTTACGAAAATAGCTCTAGTTACAGATTGGTAGCCCCGATTTGAAATCCGACTTCGTACTGGAAATGCAGACAAGAAGGGGAAGATTTTATAGAGCAGAATTTTTTTTCTGTAAAATGTTGCGAAAGGGGTCAAAACGGCAGTTAAAGTTTGGGAAAGTTTGAAAAACATATGGTAGTGCATTTAGAGAAACTGCTCTAACGTAAGTTCCATACTGAATAAACCTTCTCCGCATTTGACAAGCAGAGAAGTAGAGGAAGGTTTTAATCCAAAATATTTTTTGTCAAACTCTTTGGTTTAGTGGTCATAATGATAGATTTCGTAACCCATGTTTGGAAATGAATGAATCTGCTAACTTCTGACATGTTTTACAAAAACCTAAAAGACATGCAATGGGTTACGAAAATAGCTCTAGTCACAGACTGGTAGCCCCGATTTGAAATCCGACTTCGTCCTTGAAAAGCAGACAAGAAGGGGGAGATTTTATATAGCAGACATTTTTTTCTGTAAAATGTTGCGGAAGGGGTCAAAACGGCAGTTGTTTGGGAAAGTTTGAAAACATGTGGTAGCGTTAGTAAAACTGTTGTAACGTAAGTTCCATACTGAATAAACTGTTTCCGCATTTGACAAGCAGAAGTAGAGGAAGGATTTAATCCAAAATATTTTTGTCTAACTCTTTTAGTGGTCAAAATGATAGTTGTTTGGAAATAAATGAATCTTCTAACTTCTGACATGTTTTACAAAAACCTAAAAGACATGCAATGGGTTACGAAAATAGCTCTAGTTACAGATTGGTAGCCCCGATTTGAAATCCGACTTCGTACTGGAAATGCAGACAAGAAGGGGAAGATTTTATAGAGCAGAATTTTTTTTCTGTAAAATGTTGCGAAAGGGGTCAAAACGGCAGTTAGTTTGGGAAAGTTTGAAAAACATATGGTAGTGCATTTAGAGAAACTGCTCTAACGTAAGTTCCATACTGAATAAACCTTCTCCGCATTTGACAAGCAGAGAAGTAGAGGAACGTTTTAATCCAAAATATTTTTTGTCAAACTCTTTGGTTTAGTGGTCATAATGATAGATTTCGTAACCCATGTTTGGAAATGAATGAATCTGCTAACTTCTGACATGTTTTACAAAAACCTAAAAGACATGCAATGGGTTACGAAAATAGCTCTAGTCACAGACTGGTAGCCCCGATTTGAAATCCGACTTCGTCCTTGAAAAGCAGACAAGAAGGGGGAGATTTTATATAGCAGACATTTTTTTCTGTAAAATGTTGCGGAAGGGGTCAAAACGGCAGTTGTTTGGGAAAGTTTGAAAACATGTGGTAGCGTTAGTAAAACTGTTGTAACGTAAGTTCCATACTGAATAAACTGTTTCCGCATTTGACAAGCAGAAGTAGAGGAAGGATTTAATCCAAAATATTTTTGTCTAACTCTTTTAGTGGTCAAAATGATAGTTGTTTGGAAATAAATGAATCTTCTAACTTCTGACATGTTTTACAAAAACCTAAAAGACATGCAATGGGTTACGAAAATAGCTCTAGTTACAGATTGGTAGCCCCGATTTGAAATCCGACTTCGTACTGGAAATGCAGACAAGAAGGGGAAGATTTTATAGAGCAGAATTTTTTTTCTGTAAAATGTTGCGAAAGGGGTCAAAACGGCAGTTAGTTTGGGAAAGTTTGAAAAACATATGGTAGTGCATTTAGAGAAACTGCTCTAACGTAAGTTCCATACTGAATAAACCTTCTCCGCATTTGACAAGCAGAGAAGTAGAGGAACGTTTTAATCCAAAATATTTTTTGTCAAACTCTTTGGTTTAGTGGTCATAATGATAGATTTCGTAACCCATGTTTGGAAATGAATGAATCTGCTAACTTCTGACATGTTTTACAAAAACCTAAAAGACATGCAATGGGTTACGAAAATAGCTCTAGTCACAGACTGGTAGCCCCGATTTGAAATCCGACTTCGTCCTTGAAAAGCAGACAAGAAGGGGGAGATTTTATATAGCAGACATTTTTTTCTGTAAAATGTTGCGGAAGGGGTCAAAACGGCAGTTGTTTGGGAAAGTTTGAAAACATGTGGTAGCGTTAGTAAAACTGTTGTAACGTAAGTTCCATACTGAATAAACTGTTTCCGCATTTGACAAGCAGA
>NW_026601846.1:0-32780 GCF_029448725.1 Salvelinus fontinalis
GTTTTTATGGCTATTATGGCTCTTACTGTGGTACTCTATTTGGGATATAACGGGCAGTAGACTTGTGGGCATTCCTAATATTTTCCATGACTTCCACAGCTTTTGTTGTGGTTTCCGTAGTGTAGTGGTTATCACGTTCGCCTCACACGCGAAAGGTCCCCGGTTCGAAACCGGGCGGAAACATATTTTAATATTCAATTATTTCCCAATGCCCCTCGGCTAGCATATGGTTTGAAACAGTTGAGGTTTGTCTAAACCTTGCTGTCTACCTCTCCGACCTGTGGATCAATGTTAAAACAAACAAAAGTGCAGATAGTTTTCTGTCATTTCAGCTGCTTGATGTGATTGTGTGATAGATTTAGTTGGCTGGCTAGCAAAGGAAAAGTAGCTGGCCCGCATAGTTACAGTGCATTCGGAAAGTATTCAGACCCCTTACTTTTTTCCACATTTTGTTACGTTACAGCCTTATTCTAAAATGGATTAAATTAAATAAAATCTATCTACACACAATACCCCATAATGACAAAGCGATAACATATAGTTTTTATTCATAAAAAAATATTTAAAAAATACCTTATTTACATACGTTTTCAGACCCTTTGCTATGAGGCTGGAAGTTGAGCTCAGGTCCATCCTGTTTCCATTGATCATCCTTGAGATGTTTCTACAACTTGATTGGAGTCCACCTGTGGTAAATTCAATTGATTGGTCATGATTTGGAAAGGCACACAGCTGTCTGTCTACGTAAGGTTCCACAGTTGACAGTGCACGTCAGAGCATAAACCAAGCCATGAGGTCGAAGGAATTGTCCCTAGAGCTCCGAGACAGGATTGTGTCGAGGCACAGATGTGGGGAAAGGCACCAAAACATTTCTGCAGCATTGAAGGTACCCAAGAACACAGTGGCTTCCATCATTCTTAAATGGAAGAAGTTTGGAACCACCAAGACTCTTCCAAGAGCCGGCTGCCCAGCCAAACCATCCCTACGGTGAATCAGCCCTTATTTAGGAGTTATTGACACGATAATTCCCGGGTTCTCAAGCCTTATTGCCTAATTAATGGACAAAGTCATTTCTGATTTCATTAGGTTCTGAGAGCGATAAATGCCCCACCCAGCCAAGGTGAGTCACGCCCTTAGTATTGCACTCATTCAGTTTCCGTAGTGTAGTGGTTATCACGTTCGCCTAACACGCGAAAGGTCCCCGGTTCGAGACCGGGCGGAAACACGTTTTAACAAATTCGACAGTAAGCCTTTTCACTTCGGGCTCGACCCCAATATAGGAATTCATGCTTTTCCTACGCACTTCTCAGTATTTGGTTCTCAGACGTACCTTTTTAAGTCGCGTAAACGCACTCTGCAGGTGTGGCTAGCTTGGGCGCTCTGAATAAATTCCTGCTACGTGTGGTCTGAGTTCCATAATGATTCAAATAGGCTACATGTCCCAAACTATTGCACAACGTTAGCTTAATATGATCCACTAATGCTAGCAACCCTCAGGAACAATTCACAAGGATGTGACAGATTAAAGAAAGGTCAACGGAATGAAAGTATGCCAAAATAAATGTATGCGGGTGTTACTGACGGTGGCTCCCGATAGTGGCTAATATTTATCATGATACAAATTGTAAAATAAAACTGGGAAAAGCCCCACAGTGGAGGTGTCATAATACCCATAAAACCTAGTGGTCAAACAGGGAAATGGTTCCAACCGATTTTCAGCCATTCATTTTTCCCATAGGGGATTTTTAGAAACACTTAAAATAATACATTTGTACTTCTTTATGATAGCCACATTGGCAGTTAATTGGCATTTAATTTTGGGGGGGGGTAAAAACAGGCGAATATTTTTATAAAAGTCACCTTCTCCTAGAGAGATTTACACGGTTACCATGCCAGGGTAAGCCTACAAGAAACACAGCCCTTATTTTAAGTGTTTTTTAAATCCCCTGTGGGGAACATGAAGGTGGAAAAACGATTGGAACCATTTCCCTGTTTGACCACTAGTTTTTATGGCTATTATGGCTCTTACTGTGGTACTCTATTTGGGATATTACGGTCAGTAGACTTGTGGGCATTCCTAATATTTTCCATGACTTCCACTGCTTTTGTTGTGGTTTCCGTAGTGTAGTGGTTATCACGTTCGCCTCACACGCGAAAGGTCCCCGGTTCGAAACCGGGCGGAAACATATTTTAATATTCAATTATTTCCCAATGCCCCTCGGCTAGCATATGGTTTGAAACAGTTGAGGTTTGTCTAAACCTTGCTGTCTACCTCTCCGACCTGTGGATCAATGTTAAAACAAACAAAAGTGCAGATAGTTTTCTGTCATTTCAGCTGCTTGATGTGATTGTGTGATAGATTTAGTTGGCTGGCTAGCAAAGGAAAAGTAGCTGGCCCGCATAGTTACAGTGCATTCGGAAAGTATTCAGACCCCTTACTTTTTTCCACATTTTGTTACGTTACAGCCTTATTCTAAAATGGATTAAATTAAATAAAATCTATCTACACACAATACCCCATAATGACAAAGCGATAACATATAGTTTTTATTCATAAAAAAATATTTAAAAAATACCTTATTTACATACGTTTTCAGACCCTTTGCTATGAGGCTGGAAGTTGAGCTCAGGTCCATCCTGTTTCCATTGATCATCCTTGAGATGTTTCTACAACTTGATTGGAGTCCACCTGTGGTAAATTCAATTGATTGGTCATGATTTGGAAAGGCACACAGCTGTCTGTCTACGTAAGGTTCCACAGTTGACAGTGCACGTCAGAGCATAAACCAAGCCATGAGGTCGAAGGAATTGTCCCTAGAGCTCCGAGACAGGATTGTGTCGAGGCACAGATGTGGGGAAAGGCACCAAAACATTTCTGCAGCATTGAAGGTACCCAAGAACACAGTGGCTTCCATCATTCTTAAATGGAAGAAGTTTGGAACCACCAAGACTCTTCCAAGAGCCGGCTGCCCAGCCAAACCATCCCTACGGTGAATCAGCCCTTATTTAGGAGTTATTGACACGATAATTCCCGGGTTCTCAAGCCTTATTGCCTAATTAATGGACAAAGTCATTTCTGATTTCATTAGGTTCTGAGAGCGATAAATGCCCCACCCAGCCAAGGTGAGTCACGCCCTTAGTATTGCACTCATTCAGTTTCCGTAGTGTAGTGGTTATCACGTTCGCCTAACACGCGAAAGGTCCCCGGTTCGAGACCGGGCGGGAACACGTTTTAACAAATTCGACAGTAAGCCTTTTCACTTCGGGCTCGACCCCAATATAGGAATTCATGCTTTTCCTACGCACTTCTCAGTATTTGGTTCTCAGACGTACCTTTTTAAGTCGCGTAAACGCACTCTGCAGGTGTGGCTAGCTTGGGCGCTCTGAATAAATTCCTGCTACGTGTGGTCTGAGTTCCATAATGATTCAAATAGGCTACATGTCCCAAACTATTGCACAACGTTAGCTTAATATGATCCACTAATGCTAGCAACCCTCAGGAACAATTCACAAGGATGTGACAGATTAAAGAAAGGTCAACGGAATGAAAGTATGCCAAAATAAATGTATGCGGGTGTTACTGACGGTGGCTCCCGATAGTGGCTAATATTTATCATGATACAAATTGTAAAATAAAACTGGGAAAAGCCCCACAGTGGAGGTGTCATAATACCCATAAAACCTAGTGGTCAAACAGGGAAATGGTTCCAACCGATTTTCAGCCATTCATTTTTCCCATAGGGGATTTTTAGAAACACTTAAAATAATACATTTGTACTTCTTTATGATAGCCACATTGGCAGTTAATTGGCATTTAATTTTGGGGGGGGGTAAAAACAGGCGAATATTTTTATAAAAGTCACCTTCTCCTAGAGAGATTTACACGGTTACCATGCCAGGGTAAGCCTACAAGAAACACAGCCCTTATTTTAAGTGTTTTTTAAATCCCCTGTGGGGAACATGAAGGTGGAAAAACGATTGGAACCATTTCCCTGTTTGACCACTAGTTTTTATGGCTATTATGGCTCTTACTGTGGTACTCTATTTGGGATATAACGGGCAGTAGACTTGTGGGCATTCCTAATATTTTCCATGACTTCCACTGCTTTTGTTGTGGTTTCCGTAGTGTAGTGGTTATCACGTTCGCCTCACACGCGAAAGGTCCCCGGTTCGAAACCGGGCGGAAACATATTTTAATATTCAATTATTTCCCAATGCCCCTCGGCTAGCATATGGTTTGAAACAGTTGAGGTTTGTCTAAACCTTGCTGTCTACCTCTCCGACCTGTGGATCAATGTTAAAACAAACAAAAGTGCAGATAATTTTCTGTCATTTCAGCTGCTTGATGTGATTGTGTGATAGATTTAGTTGGCTGGCTAGCAAAGGAAAAGTAGCTGGCCCGCATAGTTACAGTGCATTCGGAAAGTATTCAGACCCCTTACTTTTTTCCACATTTTGTTACGTTACAGCCTTATTCTAAAATGGATTAAATTAAATAAAATCTATCTACACACAATACCCCATAATGACAAAGCGATAACATATAGTTTTTATTCATAAAAAAATATTTAAAAAATACCTTATTTACATACGTTTTCAGACCCTTTGCTATGAGGCTGGAAGTTGAGCTCAGGTCCATCCTGTTTCCAGTGATCATCCTTGAGATGTTTCTACAACTTGATTGGAGTCCACCTGTGGTAAATTCAATTGATTGGTCATGATTTGGAAAGGCACACAGCTGTCTGTCTACGTAAGGTTCCACAGTTGACAGTGCACGTCAGAGCATAAACCACGCCATGAGGTCGAAGGAATTGTCCCTAGAGCTCCGAGACAGGATTGTGTCGAGGCACAGATGTGGGGAAAGGCACCAAAACATTTCTGCCTACATTGAAGGTACCCAAGAACACAGTGGCTTCCATCATTCTTAAATGGAAGAAGTTTGGAACCACCAAGACTCTTCCAAGAGCCGGCTGCCCAGCCAAACCATCCCTACGGTGAATCAGCCCTTATTTAGGAGTTATTGACACGATAATTCCCGGGTTCTCAAGCCTTATTGCCTAATTAATGGACAAAGTCATTTCTGATTTCATTAGGTTCTGAGAGCGATAAATGCCCCACCCAGCCAAGGTGAGTCACGCCCTTAGTATTGCACTCATTCAGTTTCCGTAGTGTAGTGGTTATCACGTTCGCCTAACACGCGAAAGGTCCCCGGTTCGAAACCGGGCGGAAACATATTTTAATATTCAATTATTTCCCAATGCCCCTCGGCTAGCATATGGTTTGAAACAGTTGAGGTTTGTCTAAACCTTGCTGTCTACCTCTCCGACCTGTGGATCAATGTTAAAACAAACAAAAGTGCAGATAGTTTTCTGTCATTTCAGCTGCTTGATGTGATTGTGTGATAGATTTAGTTGGCTGGCTAGCAAAGGAAAAGTAGCTGGCCCGCATAGTTACAGTGCATTCGGAAAGTATTCAGACCCCTTACTTTTTTCCACATTTTGTTACGTTACAGCCTTATTCTAAAATGGATTAAATTAAATAAAATCTATCTACACACAATACCCCATAATGACAAAGCGATAACATATAGTTTTTATTCATAAAAAAATATTTAAAAAATACCTTATTTACATACGTTTTCAGACCCTTTGCTATGAGGCTGGAAGTTGAGCTCAGGTCCATCCTGTTTCCATTGATCATCCTTGAGATGTTTCTACAACTTGATTGGAGTCCACCTGTGGTAAATTCAATTGATTGGTCATGATTTGGAAAGGCACACAGCTGTCTGTCTACGTAAGGTTCCACAGTTGACAGTGCACGTCAGAGCATAAACCAAGCCATGAGGTCGAAGGAATTGTCCCTAGAGCTCCGAGACAGGATTGTGTCGAGGCACAGATGTGGGGAAAGGCACCAAAACATTTCTGCAGCATTGAAGGTACCCAAGAACACAGTGGCTTCCATCATTCTTAAATGGAAGAAGTTTGGAACCACCAAGACTCTTCCAAGAGCCGGCTGCCCAGCCAAACCATCCCTACGGTGAATCAGCCCTTATTTAGGAGTTATTGACACGATAATTCCCGGGTTCTCAAGCCTTATTGCCTAATTAATGGACAAAGTCATTTCTGATTTCATTAGGTTCTGAGAGCGATAAATGCCCCACCCAGCCAAGGTGAGTCACGCCCTTAGTATTGCACTCATTCAGTTTCCGTAGTGTAGTGGTTATCACGTTCGCCTAACACGCGAAAGGTCCCCGGTTCGAGACCGGGCGGAAACACGTTTTAACAAATTCGACAGTAAGCCTTTTCACTTCGGGCTCGACCCCAATATAGGAATTCATGCTTTTCCTACGCACTTCTCAGTATTTGGTTTTCTGAGACGTACCTTTTTAAGTCGCGTAAACGCACTCTGCAGGTGTGGCTAGCTTGGGCGCTCTGAATAAATTCCTGCTACGTGTGGTCTGAGTTCCATAATGATTCAAATAGGCTACATGTCCCAAACTATTGCACAACGTTAGCTTAATATGATCCACTAATGCTAGCAACCCTCAGGAACAATTCACAAGGATGTGACAGATTAAAGAAAGGTCAACGGAATGAAAGTATGCCAAAATAAATGTATGCGGGTGTTACTGACAGTGGCTCCCGATAGTGGCTAATATTTATCATGATACAAATTGTAAAATAAAACTGGGAAAAGCCCCACAGTGGAGGTGTCATAATACCCATAAAATCTAGTGGTCAAACAGGGAAATGGTTCCAACCGATTTTCAGCCATTCATTTTTCCCATAGGGGATTTTTAGAAACACTTAAAATAATACATTTGTACTTCTTTATGATAGCCACATTGGCAGTTAATTGGCATTTAATTTTGGGGGGGGTAAAAACAGGCGAATATTTTTATAAAAGTCACCTTCTCCTAGAGAGATTTACACGGTTACCATGCCAGGGTAAGCCTACAAGAAACACAGCCCTTATTTTAAGTGTTTTTTAAATCCCCTGTGGGGAACATGAAGGTGGAAAAACGATTGGAACCATTTCCCTGTTTGACCACTAGTTTTTATGGCTATTATGGCTCTTACTGTGGTACTCTATTTGGGATATTACGGTCAGTAGACTTGTGGGCATTCCTAATATTTTCCATGACTTCCACTGCTTTTGTTGTGGTTTCCGTAGTGTAGTGGTTATCACGTTCGCCTCACACGCGAAAGGTCCCCGGTTCGAAACCGGGCGGAAACATATTTTAATATTCAATTATTTCCCAATGCCCCTCGGCTAGCATATGGTTTGAAACAGTTGAGGTTTGTCTAAACCTTGCTGTCTACCTCTCCGACCTGTGGATCAATGTTAAAACAAACAAAAGTGCAGATAGTTTTCTGTCATTTCAGCTGCTTGATGTGATTGTGTGATAGATTTAGTTGGCTGGCTAGCAAAGGAAAAGTAGCTGGCCCGCATAGTTACAGTGCATTCGGAAAGTATTCAGACCCCTTACTTTTTTCCACATTTTGTTACGTTACAGCCTTATTCTAAAATGGATTAAATTAAATAAAATCTATCTACACACAATACCCCATAATGACAAAGCGATAACATATAGTTTTTATTCATAAAAAAATATTTAAAAAATACCTTATTTACATACGTTTTCAGACCCTTTGCTATGAGGCTGGAAGTTGAGCTCAGGTCCATCCTGTTTCCATTGATCATCCTTGAGATGTTTCTACAACTTGATTGGAGTCCACCTGTGGTAAATTCAATTGATTGGTCATGATTTGGAAAGGCACACAGCTGTCTGTCTACGTAAGGTTCCACAGTTGACAGTGCACGTCAGAGCATAAACCAAGCCATGAGGTCGAAGGAATTGTCCCTAGAGCTCCGAGACAGGATTGTGTCGAGGCACAGATGTGGGGAAAGGCACCAAAACATTTCTGCAGCATTGAAGGTACCCAAGAACACAGTGGCTTCCATCATTCTTAAATGGAAGAAGTTTGGAACCACCAAGACTCTTCCAAGAGCCGGCTGCCCAGCCAAACCATCCCTACGGTGAATCAGCCCTTATTTAGGAGTTATTGACACGATAATTCCCGGGTTCTCAAGCCTTATTGCCTAATTAATGGACAAAGTCATTTCTGATTTCATTAGGTTCTGAGAGCGATAAATGCCCCACCCAGCCAAGGTGAGTCACGCCCTTAGTATTGCACTCATTCAGTTTCCGTAGTGTAGTGGTTATCACGTTCGCCTAACACGCGAAAGGTCCCCGGTTCGAGACCGGGCGGAAACACGTTTTAACAAATTCGACAGTAAGCCTTTTCACTTCGGGCTCGACCCCAATATAGGAATTCATGCTTTTCCTACGCACTTCTCAGTATTTGGTTTTCTGAGACGTACCTTTTTAAGTCGCGTAAACGCACTCTGCAGGTGTGGCTAGCTTGGGCGCTCTGAATAAATTCCTGCTACGTGTGGTCTGAGTTCCATAATGATTCAAATAGGCTACATGTCCCAAACTATTGCACAACGTTAGCTTAATATGATCCACTAATGCTAGCAACCCTCAGGAACAATTCACAAGGATGTGACAGATTAAAGAAAGGTCAACGGAATGAAAGTATGCCAAAATAAATGTATGCGGGTGTTACTGACAGTGGCTCCCGATAGTGGCTAATATTTATCATGATACAAATTGTAAAATAAAACTGGGAAAAGCCCCACAGTGGAGGTGTCATAATACCCATAAAATCTAGTGGTCAAACAGGGAAATGGTTCCAACCGATTTTCAGCCATTCATTTTTCCCATAGGGGATTTTTAGAAACACTTAAAATAATACATTTGTACTTCTTTATGATAGCCACATTGGCAGTTAATTGGCATTTAATTTTGGGGGGGGTAAAAACAGGCGAATATTTTTATAAAAGTCACCTTCTCCTAGAGAGATTTACACGGTTACCATGCCAGGGTAAGCCTACAAGAAACACAGCCCTTATTTTAAGTGTTTTTTAAATCCCCTGTGGGGAACATGAAGGTGGAAAAACGATTGGAACCATTTCCCTGTTTGACCACTAGTTTTTATGGCTATTATGGCTCTTACTGTGGTACTCTATTTGGGATATTACGGTCAGTAGACTTGTGGGCATTCCTAATATTTTCCATGACTTCCACTGCTTTTGTTGTGGTTTCCGTAGTGTAGTGGTTATCACGTTCGCCTCACACGCGAAAGGTCCCCGGTTCGAAACCGGGCGGAAACATATTTTAATATTCAATTATTTCCCAATGCCCCTCGGCTAGCATATGGTTTGAAACAGTTGAGGTTTGTCTAAACCTTGCTGTCTACCTCTCCGACCTGTGGATCAATGTTAAAACAAACAAAAGTGCAGATAGTTTTCTGTCATTTCAGCTGCTTGATGTGATTGTGTGATAGATTTAGTTGGCTGGCTAGCAAAGGAAAAGTAGCTGGCCCGCATAGTTACAGTGCATTCGGAAAGTATTCAGACCCCTTACTTTTTTCCACATTTTGTTACGTTACAGCCTTATTCTAAAATGGATTAAATTAAATAAAATCTATCTACACACAATACCCCATAATGACAAAGCGATAACATATAGTTTTTATTCATAAAAAAATATTTAAAAAATACCTTATTTACATACGTTTTCAGACCCTTTGCTATGAGGCTGGAAGTTGAGCTCAGGTCCATCCTGTTTCCATTGATCATCCTTGAGATGTTTCTACAACTTGATTGGAGTCCACCTGTGGTAAATTCAATTGATTGGTCATGATTTGGAAAGGCACACAGCTGTCTGTCTACGTAAGGTTCCACAGTTGACAGTGCACGTCAGAGCATAAACCAAGCCATGAGGTCGAAGGAATTGTCCCTAGAGCTCCGAGACAGGATTGTGTCGAGGCACAGATGTGGGGAAAGGCACCAAAACATTTCTGCAGCATTGAAGGTACCCAAGAACACAGTGGCTTCCATCATTCTTAAATGGAAGAAGTTTGGAACCACCAAGACTCTTCCAAGAGCCGGCTGCCCAGCCAAACCATCCCTACGGTGAATCAGCCCTTATTTAGGAGTTATTGACACGATAATTCCCGGGTTCTCAAGCCTTATTGCCTAATTAATGGACAAAGTCATTTCTGATTTCATTAGGTTCTGAGAGCGATAAATGCCCCACCCAGCCAAGGTGAGTCACGCCCTTAGTATTGCACTCATTCAGTTTCCGTAGTGTAGTGGTTATCACGTTCGCCTAACACGCGAAAGGTCCCCGGTTCGAGACCGGGCGGAAACACGTTTTAACAAATTCGACAGTAAGCCTTTTCACTTCGGGCTCGACCCCAATATAGGAATTCATGCTTTTCCTACGCACTTCTCAGTATTTGGTTTTCTGAGACGTACCTTTTTAAGTCGCGTAAACGCACTCTGCAGGTGTGGCTAGCTTGGGCGCTCTGAATAAATTCCTGCTACGTGTGGTCTGAGTTCCATAATGATTCAAATAGGCTACATGTCCCAAACTATTGCACAACGTTAGCTTAATATGATCCACTAATGCTAGCAACCCTCAGGAACAATTCACAAGGATGTGACAGATTAAAGAAAGGTCAACGGAATGAAAGTATGCCAAAATAAATGTATGCGGGTGTTACTGACAGTGGCTCCCGATAGTGGCTAATATTTATCATGATACAAATTGTAAAATAAAACTGGGAAAAGCCCCACAGTGGAGGTGTCATAATACCCATAAAATCTAGTGGTCAAACAGGGAAATGGTTCCAACCGATTTTCAGCCATTCATTTTTCCCATAGGGGATTTTTAGAAACACTTAAAATAATACATTTGTACTTCTTTATGATAGCCACATTGGCAGTTAATTGGCATTTAATTTTGGGGGGGGTAAAAACAGGCGAATATTTTTATAAAAGTCACCTTCTCCTAGAGAGATTTACACGGTTACCATGCCAGGGTAAGCCTACAAGAAACACAGCCCTTATTTTAAGTGTTTTTTAAATCCCCTGTGGGGAACATGAAGGTGGAAAAACGATTGGAACCATTTCCCTGTTTGACCACTAGTTTTTATGGCTATTATGGCTCTTACTGTGGTACTCTATTTGGGATATTACGGTCAGTAGACTTGTGGGCATTCCTAATATTTTCCATGACTTCCACTGCTTTTGTTGTGGTTTCCGTAGTGTAGTGGTTATCACGTTCGCCTCACACGCGAAAGGTCCCCGGTTCGAAACCGGGCGGAAACATATTTTAATATTCAATTATTTCCCAATGCCCCTCGGCTAGCATATGGTTTGAAACAGTTGAGGTTTGTCTAAACCTTGCTGTCTACCTCTCCGACCTGTGGATCAATGTTAAAACAAACAAAAGTGCAGATAGTTTTCTGTCATTTCAGCTGCTTGATGTGATTGTGTGATAGATTTAGTTGGCTGGCTAGCAAAGGAAAAGTAGCTGGCCCGCATAGTTACAGTGCATTCGGAAAGTATTCAGACCCCTTACTTTTTTCCACATTTTGTTACGTTACAGCCTTATTCTAAAATGGATTAAATTAAATAAAATCTATCTACACACAATACCCCATAATGACAAAGCGATAACATATAGTTTTTATTCATAAAAAAATATTTAAAAAATACCTTATTTACATACGTTTTCAGACCCTTTGCTATGAGGCTGGAAGTTGAGCTCAGGTCCATCCTGTTTCCATTGATCATCCTTGAGATGTTTCTACAACTTGATTGGAGTCCACCTGTGGTAAATTCAATTGATTGGTCATGATTTGGAAAGGCACACAGCTGTCTGTCTACGTAAGGTTCCACAGTTGACAGTGCACGTCAGAGCATAAACCAAGCCATGAGGTCGAAGGAATTGTCCCTAGAGCTCCGAGACAGGATTGTGTCGAGGCACAGATGTGGGGAAAGGCACCAAAACATTTCTGCAGCATTGAAGGTACCCAAGAACACAGTGGCTTCCATCATTCTTAAATGGAAGAAGTTTGGAACCACCAAGACTCTTCCAAGAGCCGGCTGCCCAGCCAAACCATCCCTACGGTGAATCAGCCCTTATTTAGGAGTTATTGACACGATAATTCCCGGGTTCTCAAGCCTTATTGCCTAATTAATGGACAAAGTCATTTCTGATTTCATTAGGTTCTGAGAGCGATAAATGCCCCACCCAGCCAAGGTGAGTCACGCCCTTAGTATTGCACTCATTCAGTTTCCGTAGTGTAGTGGTTATCACGTTCGCCTAACACGCGAAAGGTCCCCGGTTCGAGACCGGGCGGAAACACGTTTTAACAAATTCGACAGTAAGCCTTTTCACTTCGGGCTCGACCCCAATATAGGAATTCATGCTTTTCCTACGCACTTCTCAGTATTTGGTTTTCTGAGACGTACCTTTTTAAGTCGCGTAAACGCACTCTGCAGGTGTGGCTAGCTTGGGCGCTCTGAATAAATTCCTGCTACGTGTGGTCTGAGTTCCATAATGATTCAAATAGGCTACATGTCCCAAACTATTGCACAACGTTAGCTTAATATGATCCACTAATGCTAGCAACCCTCAGGAACAATTCACAAGGATGTGACAGATTAAAGAAAGGTCAACGGAATGAAAGTATGCCAAAATAAATGTATGCGGGTGTTACTGACAGTGGCTCCCGATAGTGGCTAATATTTATCATGATACAAATTGTAAAATAAAACTGGGAAAAGCCCCACAGTGGAGGTGTCATAATACCCATAAAATCTAGTGGTCAAACAGGGAAATGGTTCCAACCGATTTTCAGCCATTCATTTTTCCCATAGGGGATTTTTAGAAACACTTAAAATAATACATTTGTACTTCTTTATGATAGCCACATTGGCAGTTAATTGGCATTTAATTTTGGGGGGGGTAAAAACAGGCGAATATTTTTATAAAAGTCACCTTCTCCTAGAGAGATTTACACGGTTACCATGCCAGGGTAAGCCTACAAGAAACACAGCCCTTATTTTAAGTGTTTTTTAAATCCCCTGTGGGGAACATGAAGGTGGAAAAACGATTGGAACCATTTCCCTGTTTGACCACTAGTTTTTATGGCTATTATGGCTCTTACTGTGGTACTCTATTTGGGATATTACGGTCAGTAGACTTGTGGGCATTCCTAATATTTTCCATGACTTCCACTGCTTTTGTTGTGGTTTCCGTAGTGTAGTGGTTATCACGTTCGCCTCACACGCGAAAGGTCCCCGGTTCGAAACCGGGCGGAAACATATTTTAATATTCAATTATTTCCCAATGCCCCTCGGCTAGCATATGGTTTGAAACAGTTGAGGTTTGTCTAAACCTTGCTGTCTACCTCTCCGACCTGTGGATCAATGTTAAAACAAACAAAAGTGCAGATAGTTTTCTGTCATTTCAGCTGCTTGATGTGATTGTGTGATAGATTTAGTTGGCTGGCTAGCAAAGGAAAAGTAGCTGGCCCGCATAGTTACAGTGCATTCGGAAAGTATTCAGACCCCTTACTTTTTTCCACATTTTGTTACGTTACAGCCTTATTCTAAAATGGATTAAATTAAATAAAATCTATCTACACACAATACCCCATAATGACAAAGCGATAACATATAGTTTTTATTCATAAAAAAATATTTAAAAAATACCTTATTTACATACGTTTTCAGACCCTTTGCTATGAGGCTGGAAGTTGAGCTCAGGTCCATCCTGTTTCCATTGATCATCCTTGAGATGTTTCTACAACTTGATTGGAGTCCACCTGTGGTAAATTCAATTGATTGGTCATGATTTGGAAAGGCACACAGCTGTCTGTCTACGTAAGGTTCCACAGTTGACAGTGCACGTCAGAGCATAAACCAAGCCATGAGGTCGAAGGAATTGTCCCTAGAGCTCCGAGACAGGATTGTGTCGAGGCACAGATGTGGGGAAAGGCACCAAAACATTTCTGCAGCATTGAAGGTACCCAAGAACACAGTGGCTTCCATCATTCTTAAATGGAAGAAGTTTGGAACCACCAAGACTCTTCCAAGAGCCGGCTGCCCAGCCAAACCATCCCTACGGTGAATCAGCCCTTATTTAGGAGTTATTGACACGATAATTCCCGGGTTCTCAAGCCTTATTGCCTAATTAATGGACAAAGTCATTTCTGATTTCATTAGGTTCTGAGAGCGATAAATGCCCCACCCAGCCAAGGTGAGTCACGCCCTTAGTATTGCACTCATTCAGTTTCCGTAGTGTAGTGGTTATCACGTTCGCCTAACACGCGAAAGGTCCCCGGTTCGAGACCGGGCGGAAACACGTTTTAACAAATTCGACAGTAAGCCTTTTCACTTCGGGCTCGACCCCAATATAGGAATTCATGCTTTTCCTACGCACTTCTCAGTATTTGGTTTTCTGAGACGTACCTTTTTAAGTCGCGTAAACGCACTCTGCAGGTGTGGCTAGCTTGGGCGCTCTGAATAAATTCCTGCTACGTGTGGTCTGAGTTCCATAATGATTCAAATAGGCTACATGTCCCAAACTATTGCACAACGTTAGCTTAATATGATCCACTAATGCTAGCAACCCTCAGGAACAATTCACAAGGATGTGACAGATTAAAGAAAGGTCAACGGAATGAAAGTATGCCAAAATAAATGTATGCGGGTGTTACTGACAGTGGCTCCCGATAGTGGCTAATATTTATCATGATACAAATTGTAAAATAAAACTGGGAAAAGCCCCACAGTGGAGGTGTCATAATACCCATAAAATCTAGTGGTCAAACAGGGAAATGGTTCCAACCGATTTTCAGCCATTCATTTTTCCCATAGGGGATTTTTAGAAACACTTAAAATAATACATTTGTACTTCTTTATGATAGCCACATTGGCAGTTAATTGGCATTTAATTTTGGGGGGGGTAAAAACAGGCGAATATTTTTATAAAAGTCACCTTCTCCTAGAGAGATTTACACGGTTACCATGCCAGGGTAAGCCTACAAGAAACACAGCCCTTATTTTAAGTGTTTTTTAAATCCCCTGTGGGGAACATGAAGGTGGAAAAACGATTGGAACCATTTCCCTGTTTGACCACTAGTTTTTATGGCTATTATGGCTCTTACTGTGGTACTCTATTTGGGATATTACGGTCAGTAGACTTGTGGGCATTCCTAATATTTTCCATGACTTCCACTGCTTTTGTTGTGGTTTCCGTAGTGTAGTGGTTATCACGTTCGCCTCACACGCGAAAGGTCCCCGGTTCGAAACCGGGCGGAAACATATTTTAATATTCAATTATTTCCCAATGCCCCTCGGCTAGCATATGGTTTGAAACAGTTGAGGTTTGTCTAAACCTTGCTGTCTACCTCTCCGACCTGTGGATCAATGTTAAAACAAACAAAGGTGCAGATAGTTTTCTGTCATTTCAGCTGCTTGATGTGATTGTGTGATAGATTTAGTTGGCTGGCTAGCAAAGGAAAAGTAGCTGGCCCGCATAGTTACAGTGCATTCGGAAAGTATTCAGACCCCTTACTTTTTTCCACATTTTGTTACGTTACAGCCTTATTCTAAAATGGATTAAATTAAATAAAATCTATCTACACACAATACCCCATAATGACAAAGCGATAACATATAGTTTTTATTCATAAAAAAATATTTAAAAAATACCTTATTTACATACGTTTTCAGACCCTTTGCTATGAGGCTGGAAGTTGAGCTCAGGTCCATCCTGTTTCCATTGATCATCCTTGAGATGTTTCTACAACTTGATTGGAGTCCACCTGTGGTAAATTCAATTGATTGGTCATGATTTGGAAAGGCACACAGCTGTCTGTCTACGTAAGGTTCCACAGTTGACAGTGCACGTCAGAGCATAAACCAAGCCATGAGGTCGAAGGAATTGTCCCTAGAGCTCCGAGACAGGATTGTGTCGAGGCACAGATGTGGGGAAAGGCACCAAAACATTTCTGCAGCATTGAAGGTACCCAAGAACACAGTGGCTTCCATCATTCTTAAATGGAAGAAGTTTGGAACCACCAAGACTCTTCCAAGAGCCGGCTGCCCAGCCAAACCATCCCTACGGTGAATCAGCCCTTATTTAGGAGTTATTGACACGATAATTCCCGGGTTCTCAAGCCTTATTGCCTAATTAATGGACAAAGTCATTTCTGATTTCATTAGGTTCTGAGAGCGATAAATGCCCCACCCAGCCAAGGTGAGTCACGCCCTTAGTATTGCACTCATTCAGTTTCCGTAGTGTAGTGGTTATCACGTTCGCCTAACACGCGAAAGGTCCCCGGTTCGAGACCGGGCGGAAACACGTTTTAACAAATTCGACAGTAAGCCTTTTCACTTCGGGCTCGACCCCAATATAGGAATTCATGCTTTTCCTACGCACTTCTCAGTATTTGGTTTTCTGAGACGTACCTTTTTAAGTCGCGTAAACGCACTCTGCAGGTGTGGCTAGCTTGGGCGCTCTGAATAAATTCCTGCTACGTGTGGTCTGAGTTCCATAATGATTCAAATAGGCTACATGTCCCAAACTATTGCACAACGTTAGCTTAATATGATCCACTAATGCTAGCAACCCTCAGGAACAATTCACAAGGATGTGACAGATTAAAGAAAGGTCAACGGAATGAAAGTATGCCAAAATAAATGTATGCGGGTGTTACTGACAGTGGCTCCCGATAGTGGCTAATATTTATCATGATACAAATTGTAAAATAAAACTGGGAAAAGCCCCACAGTGGAGGTGTCATAATACCCATAAAATCTAGTGGTCAAACAGGGAAATGGTTCCAACCGATTTTCAGCCATTCATTTTTCCCATAGGGGATTTTTAGAAACACTTAAAATAATACATTTGTACTTCTTTATGATAGCCACATTGGCAGTTAATTGGCATTTAATTTTGGGGGGGGTAAAAACAGGCGAATATTTTTATAAAAGTCACCTTCTCCTAGAGAGATTTACACGGTTACCATGCCAGGGTAAGCCTACAAGAAACACAGCCCTTATTTTAAGTGTTTTTTAAATCCCCTGTGGGGAACATGAAGGTGGAAAAACGATTGGAACCATTTCCCTGTTTGACCACTAGTTTTTATGGCTATTATGGCTCTTACTGTGGTACTCTATTTGGGATATTACGGTCAGTAGACTTGTGGGCATTCCTAATATTTTCCATGACTTCCACTGCTTTTGTTGTGGTTTCCGTAGTGTAGTGGTTATCACGTTCGCCTCACACGCGAAAGGTCCCCGGTTCGAAACCGGGCGGAAACATATTTTAATATTCAATTATTTCCCAATGCCCCTCGGCTAGCATATGGTTTGAAACAGTTGAGGTTTGTCTAAACCTTGCTGTCTACCTCTCCGACCTGTGGATCAATGTTAAAACAAACAAAGGTGCAGATAGTTTTCTGTCATTTCAGCTGCTTGATGTGATTGTGTGATAGATTTAGTTGGCTGGCTAGCAAAGGAAAAGTAGCTGGCCCGCATAGTTACAGTGCATTCGGAAAGTATTCAGACCCCTTACTTTTTTCCACATTTTGTTACGTTACAGCCTTATTCTAAAATGGATTAAATTAAATAAAATCTATCTACACACAATACCCCATAATGACAAAGCGATAACATATAGTTTTTATTCATAAAAAAATATTTAAAAAATACCTTATTTACATACGTTTTCAGACCCTTTGCTATGAGGCTGGAAGTTGAGCTCAGGTCCATCCTGTTTCCATTGATCATCCTTGAGATGTTTCTACAACTTGATTGGAGTCCACCTGTGGTAAATTCAATTGATTGGTCATGATTTGGAAAGGCACACAGCTGTCTGTCTACGTAAGGTTCCACAGTTGACAGTGCACGTCAGAGCATAAACCAAGCCATGAGGTCGAAGGAATTGTCCCTAGAGCTCCGAGACAGGATTGTGTCGAGGCACAGATGTGGGGAAAGGCACCAAAACATTTCTGCAGCATTGAAGGTACCCAAGAACACAGTGGCTTCCATCATTCTTAAATGGAAGAAGTTTGGAACCACCAAGACTCTTCCAAGAGCCGGCTGCCCAGCCAAACCATCCCTACGGTGAATCAGCCCTTATTTAGGAGTTATTGACACGATAATTCCCGGGTTCTCAAGCCTTATTGCCTAATTAATGGACAAAGTCATTTCTGATTTCATTAGGTTCTGAGAGCGATAAATGCCCCACCCAGCCAAGGTGAGTCACGCCCTTAGTATTGCACTCATTCAGTTTCCGTAGTGTAGTGGTTATCACGTTCGCCTAACACGCGAAAGGTCCCCGGTTCGAGACCGGGCGGAAACACGTTTTAACAAATTCGACAGTAAGCCTTTTCACTTCGGGCTCGACCCCAATATAGGAATTCATGCTTTTCCTACGCACTTCTCAGTATTTGGTTTTCTGAGACGTACCTTTTTAAGTCGCGTAAACGCACTCTGCAGGTGTGGCTAGCTTGGGCGCTCTGAATAAATTCCTGCTACGTGTGGTCTGAGTTCCATAATGATTCAAATAGGCTACATGTCCCAAACTATTGCACAACGTTAGCTTAATATGATCCACTAATGCTAGCAACCCTCAGGAACAATTCACAAGGATGTGACAGATTAAAGAAAGGTCAACGGAATGAAAGTATGCCAAAATAAATGTATGCGGGTGTTACTGACAGTGGCTCCCGATAGTGGCTAATATTTATCATGATACAAATTGTAAAATAAAACTGGGAAAAGCCCCACAGTGGAGGTGTCATAATACCCATAAAATCTAGTGGTCAAACAGGGAAATGGTTCCAACCGATTTTCAGCCATTCATTTTTCCCATAGGGGATTTTTAGAAACACTTAAAATAATACATTTGTACTTCTTTATGATAGCCACATTGGCAGTTAATTGGCATTTAATTTTGGGGGGGGTAAAAACAGGCGAATATTTTTATAAAAGTCACCTTCTCCTAGAGAGATTTACACGGTTACCATGCCAGGGTAAGCCTACAAGAAACACAGCCCTTATTTTAAGTGTTTTTTAAATCCCCTGTGGGGAACATGAAGGTGGAAAAACGATTGGAACCATTTCCCTGTTTGACCACTAGTTTTTATGGCTATTATGGCTCTTACTGTGGTACTCTATTTGGGATATTACGGTCAGTAGACTTGTGGGCATTCCTAATATTTTCCATGACTTCCACTGCTTTTGTTGTGGTTTCCGTAGTGTAGTGGTTATCACGTTCGCCTCACACGCGAAAGGTCCCCGGTTCGAAACCGGGCGGAAACATATTTTAATATTCAATTATTTCCCAATGCCCCTCGGCTAGCATATGGTTTGAAACAGTTGAGGTTTGTCTAAACCTTGCTGTCTACCTCTCCGACCTGTGGATCAATGTTAAAACAAACAAAAGTGCAGATAGTTTTCTGTCATTTCAGCTGCTTGATGTGATTGTGTGATAGATTTAGTTGGCTGGCTAGCAAAGGAAAAGTAGCTGGCCCGCATAGTTACAGTGCATTCGGAAAGTATTCAGACCCCTTACTTTTTTCCACATTTTGTTACGTTACAGCCTTATTCTAAAATGGATTAAATTAAATAAAATCTATCTACACACAATACCCCATAATGACAAAGCGATAACATATAGTTTTTATTCATAAAAAAATATTTAAAAAATACCTTATTTACATACGTTTTCAGACCCTTTGCTATGAGGCTGGAAGTTGAGCTCAGGTCCATCCTGTTTCCATTGATCATCCTTGAGATGTTTCTACAACTTGATTGGAGTCCACCTGTGGTAAATTCAATTGATTGGTCATGATTTGGAAAGGCACACAGCTGTCTGTCTACGTAAGGTTCCACAGTTGACAGTGCACGTCAGAGCATAAACCAAGCCATGAGGTCGAAGGAATTGTCCCTAGAGCTCCGAGACAGGATTGTGTCGAGGCACAGATGTGGGGAAAGGCACCAAAACATTTCTGCAGCATTGAAGGTACCCAAGAACACAGTGGCTTCCATCATTCTTAAATGGAAGAAGTTTGGAACCACCAAGACTCTTCCAAGAGCCGGCTGCCCAGCCAAACCATCCCTACGGTGAATCAGCCCTTATTTAGGAGTTATTGACACGATAATTCCCGGGTTCTCAAGCCTTATTGCCTAATTAATGGACAAAGTCATTTCTGATTTCATTAGGTTCTGAGAGCGATAAATGCCCCACCCAGCCAAGGTGAGTCACGCCCTTAGTATTGCACTCATTCAGTTTCCGTAGTGTAGTGGTTATCACGTTCGCCTAACACGCGAAAGGTCCCCGGTTCGAGACCGGGCGGAAACACGTTTTAACAAATTCGACAGTAAGCCTTTTCACTTCGGGCTCGACCCCAATATAGGAATTCATGCTTTTCCTACGCACTTCTCAGTATTTGGTTTTCTGAGACGTACCTTTTTAAGTCGCGTAAACGCACTCTGCAGGTGTGGCTAGCTTGGGCGCTCTGAATAAATTCCTGCTACGTGTGGTCTGAGTTCCATAATGATTCAAATAGGCTACATGTCCCAAACTATTGCACAACGTTAGCTTAATATGATCCACTAATGCTAGCAACCCTCAGGAACAATTCACAAGGATGTGACAGATTAAAGAAAGGTCAACGGAATGAAAGTATGCCAAAATAAATGTATGCGGGTGTTACTGACAGTGGCTCCCGATAGTGGCTAATATTTATCATGATACAAATTGTAAAATAAAACTGGGAAAAGCCCCACAGTGGAGGTGTCATAATACCCATAAAATCTAGTGGTCAAACAGGGAAATGGTTCCAACCGATTTTCAGCCATTCATTTTTCCCATAGGGGATTTTTAGAAACACTTAAAATAATACATTTGTACTTCTTTATGATAGCCACATTGGCAGTTAATTGGCATTTAATTTTGGGGGGGGTAAAAACAGGCGAATATTTTTATAAAAGTCACCTTCTCCTAGAGAGATTTACACGGTTACCATGCCAGGGTAAGCCTACAAGAAACACAGCCCTTATTTTAAGTGTTTTTTAAATCCCCTGTGGGGAACAT
Organism: Salvelinus fontinalis; assembly: GCF_029448725.1. Taxonomy (NCBI): domain Eukaryota; kingdom Metazoa; phylum Chordata; class Actinopteri; order Salmoniformes; family Salmonidae; genus Salvelinus; species Salvelinus fontinalis. Next base: position 21,038 of record NW_026601846.1, read on the forward strand.
GAAGGTGGAAAAACGATTGGAACCATTTCCCTGTTTGACCACTAGTTTTTATGGCTATTATGGCTCTTACTGTGGTACTCTATTTGGGATATTACGGTCAGTAGACTTGTGGGCATTCCTAATATTTTCCATGACTTCCACTGCTTTTGTTGTGGTTTCCGTAGTGTAGTGGTTATCACGTTCGCCTCACACGCGAAAGGTCCCCGGTTCGAAACCGGGCGGAAACATATTTTAATATTCAATTATTTCCCAATGCCCCTCGGCTAGCATATGGTTTGAAACAGTTGAGGTTTGTCTAAACCTTGCTGTCTACCTCTCCGACCTGTGGATCAATGTTAAAACAAACAAAAGTGCAGATAGTTTTCTGTCATTTCAGCTGCTTGATGTGATTGTGTGATAGATTTAGTTGGCTGGCTAGCAAAGGAAAAGTAGCTGGCCCGCATAGTTACAGTGCATTCGGAAAGTATTCAGACCCCTTACTTTTTTCCACATTTTGTTACGTTACAGCCTTATTCTAAAATGGATTAAATTAAATAAAATCTATCTACACACAATACCCCATAATGACAAAGCGATAACATATAGTTTTTATTCATAAAAAAATATTTAAAAAATACCTTATTTACATACGTTTTCAGACCCTTTGCTATGAGGCTGGAAGTTGAGCTCAGGTCCATCCTGTTTCCATTGATCATCCTTGAGATGTTTCTACAACTTGATTGGAGTCCACCTGTGGTAAATTCAATTGATTGGTCATGATTTGGAAAGGCACACAGCTGTCTGTCTACGTAAGGTTCCACAGTTGACAGTGCACGTCAGAGCATAAACCAAGCCATGAGGTCGAAGGAATTGTCCCTAGAGCTCCGAGACAGGATTGTGTCGAGGCACAGATGTGGGGAAAGGCACCAAAACATTTCTGCAGCATTGAAGGTACCCAAGAACACAGTGGCTTCCATCATTCTTAAATGGAAGAAGTTTGGAACCACCAAGACTCTTCCAAGAGCCGGCTGCCCAGCCAAACCATCCCTACGGTGAATCAGCCCTTATTTAGGAGTTATTGACACGATAATTCCCGGGTTCTCAAGCCTTATTGCCTAATTAATGGACAAAGTCATTTCTGATTTCATTAGGTTCTGAGAGCGATAAATGCCCCACCCAGCCAAGGTGAGTCACGCCCTTAGTATTGCACTCATTCAGTTTCCGTAGTGTAGTGGTTATCACGTTCGCCTAACACGCGAAAGGTCCCCGGTTCGAGACCAGGCAGAAACACATTTTAACAAATTCGACAGTAAGCCTTTTCACTTCGGGCTCGACCCCAATATAGGAATTCATGCTTTTCCTACGCACTTCTCAGTATTTGGTTCTCAAACGTACCTTTTTAAGTCACGTAAACGCACTCTGTAGGTGTGGCTAGCTTGGGCGCTCTGAATAAATTCCTGCTACGTGTGGTCTGAGTTCCATAATGATTCAAATAGGCTACATGTCCCAAACTATTGCACAACGTTAGCTTAATATGATCCACTAATGCTAGCAACCCTCAGGAACAATTCACAAGGATGTGACAGATTAAAGAAAGGTCAACGGAATGAAAGTATGCCAAAATAAATGTATGCGGGTGTTACTGACGGTGGCTCCCGATAGTGGCTAATATTTATCATGATACAAATTGTAAAATAAAACTGGGAAAAGCCCCACAGTGGAGGTGTCATAATACCCATAAAACCTAGTGGTCAAACAGGGAAATGGTTCCAACCGATTTTCAGCCATTCATTTTTCCCATAGGGGATTTTTAGAAACACTTAAAATAATACATTTGTACTTCTTTATGATAGCCACATTGGCAGTTAATTGGCATTTAATTTTTTGGGGGGTAAAAACAGGCGAATATTTTTATAAAAGTCACCTTCTCCTAGAGAGATTTACACGGTTACCATGCCAGGGTAAGCCTACAAGAAACACAGCCCTTATTTTAAGTGTTTTTTAAACGTACCACTAGTTTTTATGGCTATTATGGCTCTTACTGTGGTACTCTATTTGGGATATTACGGTCAGTAGACTTGTGGGCATTCCTAATATTTTCCATGACTTCCACTGCTTTTGTTGTGGTTTCCGTAGTGTAGTGGTTATCACGTTCGCCTCACACGCGAAAGGTCCCCGGTTCGAAACCGGGCGGAAACATATTTTAATATTCAATTATTTCCCAATGCCCCTCGGCTAGCATATGGTTTGAAACAGTTGAGGTTTGTCTAAACCTTGCTGTCTACCTCTCCGACCTGTGGATCAATGTTAAAACAAACAAAAGTGCAGATAGTTTTCTGTCATTTCAGCTGCTTGATGTGATTGTGTGATAGATTTAGTTGGCTGGCTAGCAAAGGAAAAGTAGCTAGCCCGCATAGTTACAGTGCATTCGGAAAGTATTCAGACCCCTTACTTTTTTCCACATTTTGTTACGTTACAGCCTTATTCTAAAATGGATTAAATTAAATAAAATCTATCTACACACAATACCCCATAATGACAAAGCGATAACATATAGTTTTTATTCATAAAAAAATATTTAAAAAATACCTTATTTACATACGTTTTCAGACCCTTTGCTATGAGGCTGGAAGTTGAGCTCAGGTCCATCCTGTTTCCATTGATCATCCTTGAGATGTTTCTACAACTTGATTGGAGTCCACCTGTGGTAAATTCAATTGATTGGTCATGATTTGGAAAGGCACACAGCTGTCTGTCTACGTAAGGTTCCACAGTTGACAGTGCACGTCAGAGCATAAACCAAGCCATGAGGTCGAAGGAATTGTCCCTAGAGCTCCGAGACAGGATTGTGTCGAGGCACAGATGTGGGGAAAGGCACCAAAACATTTCTGCAGCATTGAAGGTACCCAAGAACACAGTGGCTTCCATCATTCTTAAATGGAAGAAGTTTGGAACCACCAAGACTCTTCCAAGAGCCGGCTGCCCAGCCAAACCATCCCTACGGTGAATCAGCCCTTATTTAGGAGTTATTGACACGATAATTCCCGGGTTCTCAAGCCTTATTGCCTAATTAATGGACAAAGTCATTTCTGATTTCATTAGGTTCTGAGAGCGATAAATGCCCCACCCAGCCAAGGTGAGTCACGCCCTTAGTATTGCACTCATTCAGTTTCCGTAGTGTAGTGGTTATCACGTTCGCCTAACACGCGAAAGGTCCCCGGTTCGAGACCGGGCAGAAACACATTTTAACAAATTCGACAGTAAGCGTTTTCACTTCGGGCTCGACCCCAATATAGGAATTCATGCTTTTCCTACGCACTTCTCAGTATTTGGTTCTCAAACGTACCTTTTTAAGTCACGTAAACGCACTCTGTAGGTGTGGCTAGCTTGGGCGCTCTGAATAAATTCCTGCTAAGTGTGGTCTGAGTTCCATAATGATTCAAATAGGCTACATGTCCCAAACTATTGCACAACGTTAGCTTAATATGATCCACTAATGCTAGCAACCCTCAGGAACAATTCACAAGGATGTGACAGATTAAAGAAAGGTCAACGGAATGAAAGTATGCCAAAATAAATGTATGCGGGTGTTACTGACGGTGGCTCCCGATAGTGGCTAATATTTATCATGATACAAATTGTAAAATAAAACTGGGAAAAGCCCCACAGTGGAGGTGTCATAATACCCATAAAACCTAGTGGTCAAACAGGGAAATGGTTCCAACCGATTTTCAGCCATTCATTTTTCCCATAGGGGATTTTTAGAAACACTTAAAATAATACATTTGTACTTCTTTATGATAGCCACATTGGCAGTTAATTGGCATTTAATTTTTTGGGGGGTAAAAACAGGCGAATATTTTTATAAAAGTCACCTTCTCCTAGAGAGATTTACACGGTTACCATGCCAGGGTAAGCCTACAAGAAACACAGCCCTTATTTTAAGTGTTTTTTAAACGTACCACTAGTTTTTATGGCTATTATGGCTCTTACTGTGGTACTCTATTTGGGATATTACGGTCAGTAGACTTGTGGGCATTCCTAATATTTTCCATGACTTCCACTGCTTTTGTTGTGGTTTCCGTAGTGTAGTGGTTATCACGTTCGCCTCACACGCGAAAGGTCCCCGGTTCGAAACCGGGCGGAAACATATTTTAATATTCAATTATTTCCCAATGCCCCTCGGCTAGCATATGGTTTGAAACAGTTGAGGTTTGTCTAAACCTTGCTGTCTACCTCTCCGACCTGTGGATCAATGTTAAAACAAACAAAAGTGCAGATAGTTTTCTGTCATTTCAGCTGCTTGATGTGATTGTGTGATAGATTTAGTTGGCTGGCTAGCAAAGGAAAAGTAGCTAGCCCGCATAGTTACAGTGCATTCGGAAAGTATTCAGACCCCTTACTTTTTTCCACATTTTGTTACGTTACAGCCTTATTCTAAAATGGATTAAATTAAATAAAATCTATCTACACACAATACCCCATAATGACAAAGCGATAACATATAGTTTTTATTCATAAAAAAATATTTAAAAAATACCTTATTTACATACGTTTTCAGACCCTTTGCTATGAGGCTGGAAGTTGAGCTCAGGTCCATCCTGTTTCCATTGATCATCCTTGAGATGTTTCTACAACTTGATTGGAGTCCACCTGTGGTAAATTCAATTGATTGGTCATGATTTGGAAAGGCACACAGCTGTCTGTCTACGTAAGGTTCCACAGTTGACAGTGCACGTCAGAGCATAAACCAAGCCATGAGGTCGAAGGAATTGTCCCTAGAGCTCCGAGACAGGATTGTGTCGAGGCACAGATGTGGGGAAAGGCACCAAAACATTTCTGCAGCATTGAAGGTACCCAAGAACACAGTGGCTTCCATCATTCTTAAATGGAAGAAGTTTGGAACCACCAAGACTCTTCCAAGAGCCGGCTGCCCAGCCAAACCATCCCTACGGTGAATCAGCCCTTATTTAGGAGTTATTGACACGATAATTCCCGGGTTCTCAAGCCTTATTGCCTAATTAATGGACAAAGTCATTTCTGATTTCATTAGGTTCTGAGAGCGATAAATGCCCCACCCAGCCAAGGTGAGTCACGCCCTTAGTATTGCACTCATTCAGTTTCCGTAGTGTAGTGGTTATCACGTTCGCCTAACACGCGAAAGGTCCCCGGTTCGAGACCGGGCAGAAACACATTTTAACAAATTCGACAGTAAGCGTTTTCACTTCGGGCTCGACCCCAATATAGGAATTCATGCTTTTCCTACGCACTTCTCAGTATTTGGTTCTCAAACGTACCTTTTTAAGTCACGTAAACGCACTCTGTAGGTGTGGCTAGCTTGGGCGCTCTGAATAAATTCCTGCTAAGTGTGGTCTGAGTTCCATAATGATTCAAATAGGCTACATGTCCCAAACTATTGCACAACGTTAGCTTAATATGATCCACTAATGCTAGCAACCCTCAGGAACAATTCACAAGGATGTGACAGATTAAAGAAAGGTCAACGGAATGAAAGTATGCCAAAATAAATGTATGCGGGTGTTACTGACGGTGGCTCCCGATAGTGGCTAATATTTATCATGATACAAATTGTAAAATAAAACTGGGAAAAGCCCCACAGTGGAGGTGTCATAATACCCATAAAACCTAGTGGTCAAACAGGGAAATGGTTCCAACCGATTTTCAGCCATTCATTTTTCCCATAGGGGATTTTTAGAAACACTTAAAATAATACATTTGTACTTCTTTATGATAGCCACATTGGCAGTTAATTGGCATTTAATTTTTTGGGGGGTAAAAACAGGCGAATATTTTTATAAAAGTCACCTTCTCCTAGAGAGATTTACACGGTTACCATGCCAGGGTAAGCCTACAAGAAACACAGCCCTTATTTTAAGTGTTTTTTAAACGTACCACTAGTTTTTATGGCTATTATGGCTCTTACTGTGGTACTCTATTTGGGATATTACGGTCAGTAGACTTGTGGGCATTCCTAATATTTTCCATGACTTCCACTGCTTTTGTTGTGGTTTCCGTAGTGTAGTGGTTATCACGTTCGCCTCACACGCGAAAGGTCCCCGGTTCGAAACCGGGCGGAAACATATTTTAATATTCAATTATTTCCCAATGCCCCTCGGCTAGCATATGGTTTGAAACAGTTGAGGTTTGTCTAAACCTTGCTGTCTACCTCTCCGACCTGTGGATCAATGTTAAAACAAACAAAAGTGCAGATAGTTTTCTGTCATTTCAGCTGCTTGATGTGATTGTGTGATAGATTTAGTTGGCTGGCTAGCAAAGGAAAAGTAGCTGGCCCGCATAGTTACAGTGCATTCGGAAAGTATTCAGACCCCTTACTTTTTTCCACATTTTGTTACGTTACAGCCTTATTCTAAAATGGATTAAATTAAATAAAATCTATCTACACACAATACCCCATAATGACAAAGCGATAACATATAGTTTTTATTCATAAAAAAATATTTAAAAAATACCTTATTTACATACGTTTTCAGACCCTTTGCTATGAGGCTGGAAGTTGAGCTCAGGTCCATCCTGTTTCCATTGATCATCCTTGAGATGTTTCTACAACTTGATTGGAGTCCACCTGTGGTAAATTCAATTGATTGGTCATGATTTGGAAAGGCACACAGCTGTCTGTCTACGTAAGGTTCCACAGTTGACAGTGCACGTCAGAGCATAAACCAAGCCATGAGGTCGAAGGAATTGTCCCTAGAGCTCCGAGACAGGATTGTGTCGAGGCACAGATGTGGGGAAAGGCACCAAAACATTTCTGCAGCATTGAAGGTACCCAAGAACACAGTGGCTTCCATCATTCTTAAATGGAAGAAGTTTGGAACCACCAAGACTCTTCCAAGAGCCGGCTGCCCAGCCAAACCATCCCTACGGTGAATCAGCCCTTATTTAGGAGTTATTGACACGATAATTCCCGGGTTCTCAAGCCTTATTGCCTAATTAATGGACAAAGTCATTTCTGATTTCATTAGGTTCTGAGAGCGATAAATGCCCCACCCAGCCAAGGTGAGTCACGCCCTTAGTATTGCACTCATTCAGTTTCCGTAGTGTAGTGGTTATCACGTTCGCCTAACACGCGAAAGGTCCCCGGTTCGAGACCGGGCAGAAACACATTTTAACAAATTCGACAGTAAGCGTTTTCACTTCGGGCTCGACCCCAATATAGGAATTCATGCTTTTCCTACGCACTTCTCAGTATTTGGTTCTCAAACGTACCTTTTTAAGTCACGTAAACGCACTCTGTAGGTGTGGCTAGCTTGGGCGCTCTGAATAAATTCCTGCTAAGTGTGGTCTGAGTTCCATAATGATTCAAATAGGCTACATGTCCCAAACTATTGCACAACGTTAGCTTAATATGATCCACTAATGCTAGCAACCCTCAGGAACAATTCACAAGGATGTGACAGATTAAAGAAAGGTCAACGGAATGAAAGTATGCCAAAATAAATGTATGCGGGTGTTACTGACGGTGGCTCCCGATAGTGGCTAATATTTATCATGATACAAATTGTAAAATAAAACTGGGAAAAGCCCCACAGTGGAGGTGTCATAATACCCATAAAACCTAGTGGTCAAACAGGGAAATGGTTCCAACCGATTTTCAGCCATTCATTTTTCCCATAGGGGATTTTTAGAAACACTTAAAATAATACATTTGTACTTCTTTATGATAGCCACATTGGCAGTTAATTGGCATTTAATTTTTTGGGGGGTAAAAACAGGCGAATATTTTTATAAAAGTCACCTTCTCCTAGAGAGATTTACACGGTTACCATGCCAGGGTAAGCCTACAAGAAACACAGCCCTTATTTTAAGTGTTTTTTAAACGTACCACTAGTTTTTATGGCTATTATGGCTCTTACTGTGGTACTCTATTTGGGATATTACGGTCAGTAGACTTGTGGGCATTCCTAATATTTTCCATGACTTCCACTGCTTTTGTTGTGGTTTCCGTAGTGTAGTGGTTATCACGTTCGCCTCACACGCGAAAGGTCCCCGGTTCGAAACCGGGCGGAAACATATTTTAATATTCAATTATTTCCCAATGCCCCTCGGCTAGCATATGGTTTGAAACAGTTGAGGTTTGTCTAAACCTTGCTGTCTACCTCTCCGACCTGTGGATCAATGTTAAAACAAACAAAAGTGCAGATAGTTTTCTGTCATTTCAGCTGCTTGATGTGATTGTGTGATAGATTTAGTTGGCTGGCTAGCAAAGGAAAAGTAGCTGGCCCGCATAGTTACAGTGCATTCGGAAAGTATTCAGACCCCTTACTTTTTTCCACATTTTGTTACGTTACAGCCTTATTCTAAAATGGATTAAATTAAATAAAATCTATCTACACACAATACCCCATAATGACAAAGCGATAACATATAGTTTTTATTCATAAAAAAATATTTAAAAAATACCTTATTTACATACGTTTTCAGACCCTTTGCTATGAGGCTGGAAGTTGAGCTCAGGTCCATCCTGTTTCCATTGATCATCCTTGAGATGTTTCTACAACTTGATTGGAGTCCACCTGTGGTAAATTCAATTGATTGGTCATGATTTGGAAAGGCACACAGCTGTCTGTCTACGTAAGGTTCCACAGTTGACAGTGCACGTCAGAGCATAAACCAAGCCATGAGGTCGAAGGAATTGTCCCTAGAGCTCCGAGACAGGATTGTGTCGAGGCACAGATGTGGGGAAAGGCACCAAAACATTTCTGCAGCATTGAAGGTACCCAAGAACACAGTGGCTTCCATCATTCTTAAATGGAAGAAGTTTGGAACCACCAAGACTCTTCCAAGAGCCGGCTGCCCAGCCAAACCATCCCTACGGTGAATCAGCCCTTATTTAGGAGTTATTGACACGATAATTCCCGGGTTCTCAAGCCTTATTGCCTAATTAATGGACAAAGTCATTTCTGATTTCATTAGGTTCTGAGAGCGATAAATGCCCCACCCAGCCAAGGTGAGTCACGCCCTTAGTATTGCACTCATTCAGTTTCCGTAGTGTAGTGGTTATCACGTTCGCCTAACACGCGAAAGGTCCCCGGTTCGAGACCGGGCAGAAACACATTTTAACAAATTCGACAGTAAGCCTTTTCACTTCGGGCTCGACCCCAATATAGGAATTCATGCTTTTCCTACGCACTTCTCAGTATTTGGTTCTCAAACGTACCTTTTTAAGTCACGTAAACGCACTCTGTAGGTGTGGCTAGCTTGGGCGCTCTGAATAAATTCCTGCTAAGTGTGGTCTGAGTTCCATAATGATTCAAATAGGCTACATGTCCCAAACTATTGCACAACGTTAGCTTAATATGATCCACTAATGCTAGCAACCCTCAGGAACAATTCACAAGGATGTGACAGATTAAAGAAAGGTCAACGGAATGAAAGTATGCCAAAATAAATGTATGCGGGTGTTACTGACGGTGGCTCCCGATAGTGGCTAATATTTATCATGATACAAATTGTAAAATAAAACTGGGAAAAGCCCCACAGTGGAGGTGTCATAATACCCATAAAACCTAGTGGTCAAACAGGGAAATGGTTCCAACCGATTTTCAGCCATTCATTTTTCCCATAGGGGATTTTTAGAAACACTTAAAATAATACATTTGTACTTCTTTATGATAGCCACATTGGCAGTTAATTGGCATTTAATTTTTTGGGGGGTAAAAACAGGCGAATATTTTTATAAAAGTCACCTTCTCCTAGAGAGATTTACACGGTTACCATGCCAGGGTAAGCCTACAAGAAACACAGCCCTTATTTTAAGTGTTTTTTAAACGTACCACTAGTTTTTATGGCTATTATGGCTCTTACTGTGGTACTCTATTTGGGATATTACGGTCAGTAGACTTGTGGGCATTCCTAATATTTTCCATGACTTCCACTGCTTTTGTTGTGGTTTCCGTAGTGTAGTGGTTATCACGTTCGCCTCACACGCGAAAGGTCCCCGGTTCGAAACCGGGCGGAAACATATTTTAATATTCAATTATTTCCCAATGCCCCTCGGCTAGCATATGGTTTGAAACAGTTGAGGTTTGTCTAAACCTTGCTGTCTACCTCTCCGACCTGTGGATCAATGTTAAAACAAACAAAAGTGCAGATAGTTTTCTGTCATTTCAGCTGCTTGATGTGATTGTGTGATAGATTTAGTTGGCTGGCTAGCAAAGGAAAAGTAGCTGGCCCGCATAGTTACAGTGCATTCGGAAAGTATTCAGACCCCTTACTTTTTTCCACATTTTGTTACGTTACAGCCTTATTCTAAAATGGATTAAATTAAATAAAATCTATCTACACACAATACCCCATAATGACAAAGCGATAACATATAGTTTTTATTCATAAAAAAATATTTAAAAAATACCTTATTTACATACGTTTTCAGACCCTTTGCTATGAGGCTGGAAGTTGAGCTCAGGTCCATCCTGTTTCCATTGATCATCCTTGAGATGTTTCTACAACTTGATTGGAGTCCACCTGTGGTAAATTCAATTGATTGGTCATGATTTGGAAAGGCACACAGCTGTCTGTCTACGTAAGGTTCCACAGTTGACAGTGCACGTCAGAGCATAAACCAAGCCATGAGGTCGAAGGAATTGTCCCTAGAGCTCCGAGACAGGATTGTGTCGAGGCACAGATGTGGGGAAAGGCACCAAAACATTTCTGCAGCATTGAAGGTACCCAAGAACACAGTGGCTTCCATCATTCTTAAATGGAAGAAGTTTGGAACCACCAAGACTCTTCCAAGAGCCGGCTGCCCAGCCAAACCATCCCTACGGTGAATCAGCCCTTATTTAGGAGTTATTGACACGATAATTCCCGGGTTCTCAAGCCTTATTGCCTAATTAATGGACAAAGTCATTTCTGATTTCATTAGGTTCTGAGAGCGATAAATGCCCCACCCAGCCAAGGTGAGTCACGCCCTTAGTATTGCACTCATTCAGTTTCCGTAGTGTAGTGGTTATCACGTTCGCCTAACACGCGAAAGGTCCCCGGTTCGAGACCGGGCAGAAACACATTTTAACAAATTCGACAGTAAGCCTTTTCACTTCGGGCTCGACCCCAATATAGGAATTCATGCTTTTCCTACGCACTTCTCAGTATTTGGTTCTCAAACGTACCTTTTTAAGTCACGTAAACGCACTCTGTAGGTGTGGCTAGCTTGGGCGCTCTGAATAAATTCCTGCTAAGTGTGGTCTGAGTTCCATAATGATTCAAATAGGCTACATGTCCCAAACTATTGCACAACGTTAGCTTAATATGATCCACTAATGCTAGCAACCCTCAGGAACAATTCACAAGGATGTGACAGATTAAAGAAAGGTCAACGGAATGAAAGTATGCCAAAATAAATGTATGCGGGTGTTACTGACGGTGGCTCCCGATAGTGGCTAATATTTATCATGATACAAATTGTAAAATAAAACTGGGAAAAGCCCCACAGTGGAGGTGTCATAATACCCATAAAACCTAGTGGTCAAACAGGGAAATGGTTCCAACCGATTTTCAGCCATTCATTTTTCCCATAGGGGATTTTTAGAAACACTTAAAATAATACATTTGTACTTCTTTATGATAGCCACATTGGCAGTTAATTGGCATTTAATTTTTTGGGGGGTAAAAACAGGCGAATATTTTTATAAAAGTCACCTTCTCCTAGAGAGATTTACACGGTTACCATGCCAGGGTAAGCCTACAAGAAACACAGCCCTTATTTTAAGTGTTTTTTAAACGT